>NC_053049.1:38277897-38580927 GCF_003473485.1 Medicago truncatula
CTGTTGCATATGATAATTTTGATTAGTGAATGAGTGCTGATGCTGAAGAAGCTGCTGGAATTGTTGTGTTTGGGCCTGAGATTGAGATGGATGCTGACTTTCTTGATTCTTTGGAAAAGCCTGATGAGGTTGAGATTGCTGCAACATCTGATTCTGCATTAAAGCAGCATTACCATTGGAGAAATTCTGCGGCTGCTGAAATTGAAGCAAGGAAGCAGGATGCTGTTTAGAAGGATCTAAGGTCCTCATATCCTGAAGTGCAGCAGCAGCCATAGCCTGGTACATATCTGGTTGCATATTCATCATGGACGGATCAAGCCTTGCCTGCATCCAAGGATTAACACCCATCCCTTGAAAATTAAGAGTCTGAAGCCCTCTATCAGCATCTCGAAGCCACAATAGGGGAGAATTCATGCCAAAATCATCATCCTTCAAACCTGCTAGCATTAATAGGAAGATCAATGAGAATAAGTAGATTAGTAAAAGGAATAAATGTCAGCATTTTCAAAGTTAAAGCTCGGTTAATAGATTATGGTCTGCTAGGATTTACATATTTGAGCTTATCTACTGGCACATGCACTTGTAAGACTGTTTGGGAGGGTTTGAAGAAATCGTTTATGACATGTCCATAAGTTTTCAGCTTATTTCCATAAGCTCTCCGCTCCAGGATAGCGTATGAAAACAGCTTATAGCTTATACGGTAACAGTTTGACTTCATTTTATCTTTTGTTAAAGAAATAGCTTATACATTATGCTATAAGCATGTAATTAAGTTTATCCAAACAGAGCCTAAATAGTAAGAAAAGTTCTTAAATATTTTTTGGCTTAAATGTGGCAGTATACATACCATGGAATGAAGGCAGTCCTGGAGGCCATGGTCTTTTAAGCCTAAGGGGGAACGGAGATGGATACATTGGAAAGGTTGTTAGTGGCTCAATTTCCCACAGAGATACTCTAGGTTGCCTCTCACCTGCTGTGGACTCATCCCAGCCAACCTACAATTCAAGTCAAATCCACAATTAAAAATGTTTATTCAATCCTCAATAAGACATAATTTTTTCCGAAGCAAGATATTATTGATGTTTTGTTTGGAGATACAAACAGCATTCAATTTAATGTTTATATAACATCAATGAAATATCATTATAAAGGATCCAATACATACCTTCACTGAGCGCCAATGTGAATTTGGCCACCGGACAGAATCCAGGTCACTGATGCCGGTTATTGTTCCCATGTATCTGCATGAGAATGTATTAATATCACAAACAAAATCACCAACTTGTGACTGACAATATCTATCCACTCAATGATGAACTTGATCATATTCTTACTTTAAGTATATATTCATATCCATATTCTTACTTTATCTCACTAGAACAAATTATTGAACATCATTACCAAGACTAAATTTGAGTCAAAAGGTAAACTAGCGTGCAAGCAATCTGTTTATGACACGTCTAGATAAATGAGTAAATATGTGTCCGTAATTCCGTATCCTGAATTGAATTTGAGTAACGTAGTGTAGTCTATACTTGTGACAAGCACAATAATTTTTCTATTAAATTAGGCTATGACTTATGATAACTTGGAAAAGTAAACCATGTTGATTTTAATAAATGATATTGCATATTAAGCTCCATTAACCAACATTTCAAACATAAGAAAGGAAAACATTTCCACTATCATTTTCAACAATTATAAGAAACCTACCGCCGAACACTAGATTCCTCTGTTTCAAAAAGCATTCTGAAGCGCATACCAACTGAAACTCGAGTATGATATACAGCCTTAACATACTTCGCTAGGGGAATGACAAATTCTGATGGGCTAGCACTGAAATGTAAGGGAAAAAAATTGTCAGTTTAAGTAGCCATATTCTAACTTGGAACTGGTAGAAATATATGATAGGTATACCGTGGGTTATAGAAAATGGTGAAACGACTGTTTGTTGCAGCTGCATGAGCTGCAGCAGCAAGCAGCCCCAAGTGCATGCTATCACTTGACAACACTGATGAAGGCATCATATGTTGTGGTCGACTAGCACGCCGAATGCCAAGAAGCAACTGATTTTTTTCATTCCTGCCAAAGAAAAAAGCACCATAAATCACACCAATTATATAATATCACAATTAACTATGCTTCACAAAAAATCATAAAGCCTAGTTTAGAAAAACTAAGAAAATGAAATGTAACCACACTACAATTGCAACCCATTGATGGAACATTGGATCAACATATGAACAAAGCATACACATAAAATGTCATAATAAGACTTATCCTATATTCTTCTGAATGGCAAAATGAATTACGAATTACATGATCTGTTTCAGAGCTTAAACAAGTCAATCAACCACTTAACTACCAAAGGTAAAATTTCAGACATACATGATAAAAAAACTACTTACCATATAAACAGCACTGAATCACCAGCAACAAGTCTTTTAGCACTCACAAAGACACTCCAACCTGTTGTAAGCAAATGCCTCTTCGGCTGGCCTGAAGAAAAAAGACACCAAATTTAAACCTTATAAATGGAATGTGAACTTATTTTCACCACCAAGTAATAAACATGAAAAACTTCTAATTGAAGTAAAAATAGAGAGAGAGAAAATGAGAGGCTGTTGAATCTCAGATTTATAACTTACCACGGAAGATATGTTTGAATTTCCAGTCATTACCATGCAAATCCCTTGCAATCAACTCTTGAGCAGGAGGTTGTTGTGTAAAGTCCTGTAGGTCATAATTATGAAGTCAAGTTAAAAGATTTGATGAACATGTTAACTACTATTTACAGCATAAAAGTGACAAATGTTACCAATGGAGGAAAAACTTTTTCAGCTGCCCGGCGAGGAACAGAGAAACCTCCGTGAGTGCTTGTATCACTGGCTGTCAAAATTTTGCAAAAGTAGTTTGTTGGCTGTTTATTTGCCGTTCCCAACTCTGCAGGAAGATATGCTTCCTTTTGCTCTTCCTGAAAACATTGTAATAGCCAAAAGTTAAAAAGTTGAATGTAGCCATATAATCCAAATATCTAGTTTCAGTTAAGAAATGGAATCATACAGGATTTAGAGGTTGCAAGGTCATTTGTGCATACACTTCATCTGTCTCCGTATCTGCCTGAATCCCAAAGAAATGAACAAATTGTTCAGGAAAAAGAGTGTTGGAACAAGAATATGTGAGAGTATGAAACAAGGAAACAAAAAAAAAAGTCTTATCACTGTAAAAGATTAAATAAATGAATAAACAAGCCTTACATGCATAGTCAGATTATGAAGTTGACAAATAAGTTGGGGAGGTAAGCTTGGATTTGGAATATAAGTATCAACTTCCCTGTTGGTAGATACAGCAACCTGAGCAGAAAATTGCAGATTTAGATCATTTATGCACATAGTTTATACAGAAAAATAACATAAAACTTTTCAAAAACACATAAAAAGCCGATCCATGTGTTGATTTCAGGGAAAGTCAATTCATTAACCTGCAACAGTTAGTGTTTGTGCTTAGGAGTAAGTTAAGCATTAGTATAAACACGGGTCATTTTAGTGGACGCATAAAGTCAGTTTTGTTAGTACAACCCGTCGCTTGGATGTTTGGATTCACGGCCAGTTTGACAAAATCAGTGGCATCATGATTTTCTTGTAACTCCAAAGTGTAGCTTTTGCTAAAATCACGCTCACCATAATTCTGCCAAACTCAGCATCAATCCGAACATACAAATTAGCAGCCCATTGCTTCACTTAAACAAATCAAAGACATGAAAAAGGAACCAATTATTATTACTTTTTAACACACCATGGTTTGAAAGAAAAAAAGATATTGAGAGCTTCAATAGTGATTTTTCTCTAGGAGCAATCTAACGCCATATCTGACTCACCTGTTCACTGTGACCTTGTGGAAAGTAAACCACACGGCTTCCATCAGCTGGCAAACAAACAAGAGGACCAGCACAAGCATGCCAAAGTTCTGAATCTAGAACCCGCTTTTCTCCTACAAAAAATGCATCCTAATTCATCAATATGAAACAAAACCTTCCACCTTAAACCCTCAAATGATAAAGGAATTTTGGCAAGTTCTTAGCAAAATCAAGATCTTAAAACAACAAAGTAACACCGTCATATTACAAGGCATACAAATTAATATCCTCAGCAATCATCTAAATCTAAAAGATGAGTAGAGCATTCTAATCCCCAAAGTGAAAAAAAAAAAAGTGTTATCAAAAAGGATTGAGAAAGTGAAATGGAAGAAGAGTAAGCAATTGCAAACAGAAATTCAACTACCTTCTTGAGGTGGAGGACTAAACCCAGCTGAAGAAAGCTTCATTTCAGCAATTTCAAACCTTAAATGTTAAAAACCAAACCCAAAATCAATGATTTTCAAATACACAAATTCCCACAAGATGAACCCCAAACCAAAAACAAATCCTTTTGGTCCCTTCTTTCCTACCCCACAATTTCATTCTTCTTATCTTCACCCCACCAAAACTCAAAAACCCAGATACTGAAACTACTTCAACAATCAACTACAATACAAGAAGATTCCCACCGATTTCAATGTTCAACCAAAATCAGTCAAACTATAGAACACAACCGTTTTTCTTCTACCCTTCATTCAAGTTCCAATCTTGAACCATGATACAACGTTTTCAGCTTCTATAACAAGTTTAACCTTAACCCGTTCCAGTAAAACCGGTTAATCTTGCTTAACCACCAAATTTAGCAATAAATAACCTCAAAAACTGAACAGATCTCAGCTAAAAGAGTAACGAATCCCAAAGAACACTAGATCTCAAGAAAAAAGAGTAGAATGAAGGTGAAGTAGAAGTAGAAAGACTACAGAGGAAGAAGGTGAAGTTAACGTTGTTGTTGTTGTTGTAGTAACTAGTAACAGAAAACGACCAAAGATGTTTTTGAAGGGAGGGGACAAGAAAACAGTGTGCTTGAAAACTTCTTTATAAAAAAATGAAAGAAATAAAAAAGTGAGAAGAACCGGGTCGGGTTTTTGTTCAGTAAAGGGTAATTAGTATTTTTTTGGTGACGGCGATGACTTTGGTCTTTTTGCGACTACTATTGTTTGACTCTGTTATTATTATGCTACGTTGTTGAGGTAGTGAAGACAGTTTCCAACCGCCATTGTTTTCTGGGGGGGTGTTTATAGTAATGAGAAGGAGAAAGGAAAAGGAAGGGAAGAGAGCGTGTGTGCCTGTGTGTGTCAGATCGGATGATTTCTTTTCTTTTTCCTTACTATCATGTACAGAGAGAGAGAGAGAGGGCTTCACTTACTTTCATTCATTCATTCACCGTTTTACAATTTCGCTTTTTGCTTTTTATCATTGTTTTCGTTTGACTTGCCTTTGAATATCTCTATATGTGACAACTTCTGAAACAATCAAAATTTTATAAAAGAAATGAAATATTAGCATAAAAGAAATGGTTGTTATATCATTTCTCTTTTCCTTTTTACTTCATAATAATAATAAAGCTCCTTGATTTGCAAAATGGTAGCAAATGATAAACATTTAAAATATGGATATTGCTAATGAGTTGTCCTCATGACAATGGTTAAGAAATTCATAAATAAAAAATTTGTTTTGAAAATATAAGTTTTGACTTTTAATTAAGCAATAATTAGAGAAATGCTAACAAGTGACAAGTGCTCTTACGACACTTGATAAGAATTTAAAGTAGAAATTTTATATTGAAGCTTGTGTATTCAACACATTGAATCATCAAAAAGTAACTTATCTCCATGAAAGTTATCAATTATTTCTATTTTTGGATCCTTAACAAGTGTCATTTGACACTCGTTAGCAAAATCCTTTAACATTCCTTAAAATATACTACAATTAAACAATTTTTCTACATGTACTATGTTTGGTAAATAATGAACAACATAAATAAAATAAGGAAATGCTAACGACACCGAATGATTTTTCTCCTTTAGTTTATGGAAGGATAGTCAAAGGCTAGAACGATCGAGTAAGAGAAAGTTGATTCTTTTTTAATTATATTGATTAAGAACGTGAGTCAAAGGATCTCTGACCGAGTCAAAGTTATGTAGAAATGGACAATGATGCTTAAAACCAATATTTCATGTTTGCAACACCACAAAGAGGGATGAGAGAGGTGGCACGATCATGGAGGGGTTGCGCGTCGAAGACATTGTCAACGAATCATGCCCTGAAGTAGGAGACTAAGAGCATAATGTCGGACACCGAGATTCCCATAACAAGAGAAACCAATGCATTTTCCTTAAAATTAGTTGAGAGGCTGAACACCGTAGGTCACGTTGTTTGGCTACCAAAGACAGTAATATTATGTATATTTCTTAAACACTCCATCACACACAAACTCTCAAAAGCAAATATTTAACCCACATCTCACAATACTCTAATAAGAGTGCATTGCTCGGCTAGCTATAGTGATTACATCAATAATAATGAATTTAACTCTTTGTGAAATACCTTATTTTCTTCTCTAAACTCTCAAAAAAAATCCCTTCAAGAAAATAAAAAGGAGGCAATTTAGATATTAATTACGAGGGGGAAGAAAAAAAGTGGCGGCCACTAGAGGGTTTGAATTAAACATGCATGGAAGGATACGGAATTAGCATGAGATTTTGTAGCATCATTGCAATTTGCAAGTGCAACTTTATGCAAGAAGCACTCACCCAAAGGTAGTTGGCCTAGCATGCCTATGCTGCTATGCACTCACCCTCAAAAAAAGTTCGCACTTAGAAATTAAACCTAATAGTAATAACTAACGAGCAACGTACTTGTAAAAACTTCATAATGATATATACTATCTTAGTTCAATTTGATTAGATTGTGTGTAAAAAATAGTGACATTCTCGATGTATAAAAAACAAGGTAATATATACACTAGTTTTTTTTCTCCATAAAAGTTATGCTAATAAGTGCTCTAAATGGATTGTTTAAGGAATTCATTATAAGAAATTTGATCTTGAAAATAGTATAAGTCAAAACATATTTAAAAATTATCAATTTTAGTTGCTTAAATAATATCCTAAAAGCACTTGTTAGCATTTCCTATAAATAAATCACCAATACTTTCCCATTTTCACCCCAAACTCACAACTGTTGATTTATCCATAAAACTGGTTTCTTTTCAAAACATTATTAAATGTTAGCAAGTGTTAAAAACACACACTGTGTGATGAAAACTGTACTTATTTTGAAGCAAACAAAAGAATTAGGAACACATGAGAGAGAGATGTACACAAGGATGTGTTGATCAGATATTTTGTAAATGATTGAATACTAGTTAACTTGATACTCTCAATTCAATTCTGATTAGGTCCACCCAATCCGTGTTTGAAGTGCTTGTTTGTGATCACTCTACTAGTGCTATAGTAGTAGCTGGAGCTGAGATATGAGACAGGTATTTTTGCTAGGTCCAGAATTTAAAAACTCCAGCAGTAGCAATTTTTTTAAATCTTCCTATTTTTAGGGAGACTGAACTCTAGTAATCTAAAATTCCATATTAGATGATATGTAATGTAAGTATCTTTATTAGCGCTTGTTTGTTGAGCCTTAACGTTTATTGTGATTCTGATAAGTTTTAAAGTCCAACTCACCTAAACTTTTGATTATAAGGAAAAAGTTTCAATTAAAGAATTCGAATTAAATTTTGAGTTAGTAAAAACACATAAATATAACCATCTTATTGATATGAATTATAGTTTAAATGAATTGAGGAGTTAAAAATCCAAAGTTTAAGTTCTAACTAGAAAAACAAATATTAACCTAACAAAATAACAATTAACATATTAACATTTATGATTTGAAAAACACAACTCAAATGAACGACAGTGGATTATTGTGTTGAATCGTGGATTCATAATATGCTCGCTCGTGAAGAAATAAATACAGTTTAAATGCATTAAAATCCAAACTGTCAACTTAAATCAAATACCAGCAAGAGTTAAGTTTTCTTAATTTTTATTGTGAAAAGGTAACCCCGACATCAAAAGTAAATAAGTACTACTTCTTTAACAACAGCAACTCCAAAACCATCATAGTTATCACTTTTAGAGTTCCGTTATTCAAGATCTTTTGACTAAGCTATCAGAGGGTGTCAAACACTGAAACTAATGATTAACATGTGATAATCTTCATTTAGTCTTTAATCATGATTAGCGTGACATGCTATTGCTAATCCAAAACTAAAAACTTAACTTGGAAATTGAAGTGTGAAGAAAACGCAATGATGTAAACATGGTAATATTAATTAATCTAATAATAATCCTACGGACAAAAATAATGAATGTACAGCGTACGATAAGAAGGGATGAATTCCATCCAATCAATTGAAATGGAATTGGAATTGAGATTGATGGGACTTGGCACCACTATTTTTATTGCTTGATCTTGTTGATGTCGTACGCTGAAGAAAAGGACATGAGGGTACCCCGCGTTTTATTGCTCTGACCCGAATACTCAACTATTTGTTGGTGGTATTTATGTAAATTTCTATACTTTTGACAGCGACTAATGCTTACACGAACGGAGTTTCAGATACGCGTCTGTCTGTTTTTTCTTTATTGCATTGCATTCTTCTGTTCTATTGTTCCTCTTTGGTTGCATTGTATCAGAACAGAACAGTGCCGGTGATTTTTTTTTTAGAAATGATATTTGTATAATTTTTAGACAATTTTATCTCTCATATTCACATTATCTACACATGCTTACACACAATCACCTCCCTACAATTCCCCCTTCAATTATTGCTCATTGAAAATATGGTACTACTAAATTGGTAAGAATATGAGAGAAGCACGTACACACACCCAAGTTTTGTACCTCTTATAGCATATACTAATAGTTTTTTTTTTTTTTTTTTTTTAATTCTATGATTGGAAGCGAGAGAAATGTATGTTGCAAATCAAGTAGTTCTTACAATAATAGTTGCATAACAACGATGATAACGAAAACAATAGAGAAAAACAGTTTGTAACTTTGTATCCATTACAGTTTGTTTTATCAATTTGGGAAAATTAACAAAATAGAAAAATCTGTAACTCGTGAAAGTTCACCATTAAAAATACCATTGGAGAAGCACAGTAACACAAGTGGGAGAGATGTGTAGGCAGGATTGTGAGTGAAAATTTACATGTTCTCATTTATTTTTTATCAAATCTGAACCATTAAACAAATCAAACGGTGTAATTTTTCTGCTTCATTGATGATGGATTTAATTGAACTCTCAACTTAAAAGTCGCCATGATTTATATGATAAAAGCAAATAGAGTTAATGAATTCATAAGGTTGCGAGTTAACGTTATCAAAATATATTTATTTAGGTCGTATAAGTAACTCATAAATTAGTAAATTATGCGTGTATTTTCTTTTAGTTATAACTATTTTTTTACATGACAAATATTAGTAATTGATTTTTTTCAGCTAATATTTCTCATTGTAGCAAAGACGATGATCAGATGAATCATTAGAAGCTTAGGTAGCATCTCATTTTCACACAGTCCGTTTGCTTTTTTGTGCATAGAAAGAGAAGGAAGAGAGCAAAAGCCGGAAGAGGTAAACAAAGTAGAACAACTCAGGTATTGTATTGGCACATTTCTGGATCCTTTGAATTGAAATTTCTCCCTCTATCTCTCTCGTTTTTTTATAAGCTTTATCTCTCTCTCTCTCTCCCATTGATAGAGATTATATGCTCATCTTTTTTGACACGACGCCTTTACTAGGGTGGGACTCCAGCGTCAGACCACTCACTAGTTTATGATCCATTATTTTCTTGACTAAGTAATGCTATGACCCCTGAAAAAAAATGGTATGACTATCAAGTATCAACCTAGTCATGTGTATATCATTGAAATTATAAAATATTAAATAGATTTGTATTTCCATTGATATTTAAAGGAACTGTGGTTAAATTAAATTGGCAACATCATCGTAAGTATAGGTCAATTGGCAGGAACATGCATTGTTATATGTAGAGGTCGAGTTCGAACTTCAAACGCATCACTTATTTATCTTTAAAAAGATGAATTCTGATCACTAGACTACTAAAAAAAATTGGCAATAAAGGGATTCACTTGAAAGTAAGTGAATATTGATAGAGATGAACTTGATAACCGGTCTAAATAGGAAATAGATTTGATTAATATTTACTATAATTTTATATTCATAATTTGGTAAAGTTAGGTTGTTAGTTTTTCAACACACTCTATAACACATTTAACACCCATTTTTTATTGAATAAAATTAACCTAGATCATATACTTTAGAAATTAATCACACATAAAACTATGAACTCATGAATTTTATTTAATAAAAGAGTGAGTGTTATAGAAATTGTTTCTAACACTCGTCATACTGCAAATTTCTTTATTGCAAGTTAACGATAACATGAATTAATGTAAATTATATTAAATAATAATGTTCATTGAGATGGAAATATAGCACAAATAATTTATCCAGACTAGCTTGTGTAAAACAAAAAAAAAAACAAAAAAAATTGGACCAGCTTTCTTCAAAAAAATATTTTGGACCAGCTATGTGCCCGTCTTTTCACATTTATTTTGTATATTGTTTTTAAATTTAAATTTGAAGAAAATATATTAGATTGTTATGGGAAACTTTTAGAAGAAAAAAACAACTAAAAGATAATTTGTTTTTAATTTTTTTATAATTTAGACATTGATTTCTATTTAAATTTTAAAAAAATGGACTGCTAGGGGTATTTTTGTCCAGAAAAAAGCTCAGACTAAGTAGTAGTTAACAAATAGTTAATTTTCGAGTAGCCTTTATGTAATGGTACGTAATAGATATTGTTTTTAAATTTAAATTTGAAAAAAAAAAAATAGTATTAGATTGTTTATTGGAAAAATTGTAGGAAAAAAATCAACTAAAAGACGGTTTGTTTTCCAATTTTCTTCTATAAAGGTTAATTTTGTAGAAATGTAGTGGTGGTCGTCTATTTTTATTTTGTAGTAAGCATACTTTTTGGGTTGATACTTAGATAGTCTTAATATGCAGTTATCTTTCTTTATTGGTCCCCGTTGATGACGATCGTGGAGTTGGGGAACTCACATTAGTTATGGTATTTATCAATTGTGTTTATCTCATGGAACAAACCACTTGTTTCTTGTTAGGTTCCACACTTCCATGTGGTGATTGTATGGACTGATCTAACACAAAAAATGTTGGCACATATGAGATTCAAACCTGAAATCTAGAGATGAACGCATTCTTAGGTCCCAATCCTTCACCACCAGACTAACCTCTCGGATTCTCACAAACACATTCTCACTAGTGCAACCCGTGTATGACTCAATTTATTATCTTTCAAATAGATTTATAATTTACTTTCTTCATCTTGTATGGATTGAATCTTCGGTATCTTATTTTTATGGAGCTCATGACGTAGATTGGACTATAACTTTCATAGTAGCGTGCAAACACTTGCGGATTCGGAGAAACAAAGTAGTTTTGATGAAGGATTTCAACATCCAAGTGACCATTGTTTTGTTATTGTGAAGATGACTAAAGTAACGGATGTTTTTCATAATTTATGGTAGAATATATCATGAGAGGGGTGGGTGAAGCTCAACTATGATGAATCTCAGAATAATATGTCAGGCCTATTGGTTTATTGAGAGATTCATATGGCAGATGTCTAGGGCTACTCATGAAGCTTTTAGTTTGTGATGCTTTTCATGCTGAGATGTGGTATTAGATCTTCCTCGCATGCAAGGAATCACAAGTCTTCATGTTGAAGGTGACTTTAAAGTCCTAATTGATACGGTGATACAAAACATTAACTTCCATGCAAACATATCTGCTCTAGTCTGTCGTATTAGACAACTCTATTCGTGTTGAAAGTGACTTTAAAATGCTAATTAATATGGTAATAGATAACATTAACTTCAACATAAACATACCCGCTCTAGTGTGTCGCATTAGACAACTCTCCAATGAGAATGGGCATGTCCATTTATCCCTATATAGAGCTTTAGAGTCTACTTTTTTACAACATTTTCAAAAACTTGCATGGCTATGAAAGTCCATCTAATTCCTTTTATTTTAGCCTTTGCTTACTTGTATTAAAAAAAAGTTGACTAAATTCTCATGCCAGACCCAATGTCTTGCTGTGGCAGAGACAAAGAGGGACATGAGAGATCAAGAGCTTTCCTATACCCATACCATACCATAGCTTTCATCTTTGAAATTCTTCTTCTTATAAACGGCCCCTTTTGAAATATCACAGCTGATCTTCAAAGGCGTTTATTCAGAATGAGACCTGTCAATAATTTATAAATTGGTAGGATCTTTGCTCTTGGACAGAAGAAGTCACAGTCACTTGTAGGTCCATGGATTTCGGTACACGGATTCAATTAAATGGACTAGAATAAATAAAGCCAAAAATACGGATGTACCGATCTAATGAACAATCAATTTTGGGCAAAATAATAGAAATGGGAGGGAATAGCTGGCAAAATGACAACGCATGTAAAGAAACTATCCTATAAAACGTCAAATTCTTGATTATGACTAAATACGAATTTTTTCCTTAACATTCCGGTTTCTAAATAAAATAACCATGATAATTTTAATTAGGATGTAAATATAGTATGTTCGAGGATCCTTTTAATCAATATTTAAACTTTGATTCTCACTAATGATTCATTCTTTTATCCCTAACTTGATGTTGATAGTTTCTTTTTATTGAAAATATTTCGTTTATTTTTTTTCTTCTTAAAAAAGATATATAGTTATTGGATTTGTGTACACTATGGAGGAAAACGATATTGAATAATTGAGGGGCCTTTTTCTATCAATTACATTTGTATGAATCACACAGAATTTGTGATTCAGATTTGTCCACTCATATAGTTCCTTATCCACTTGTGATCAGATGTAGTCAGCTAGCAAACGTAGACATCAATGGATGAAACTTTATTGGTTACATTTGATCCTTGCAATGTAAACACAACCCAACTTTACTATTAGGTTCCTTTGGAAGTTTGGTGCTTGGGATTAGATGTAATAGAGAGATTAGTATAATATAGTAAGATACGAGCATGATGAATTATTATCTAATCTTGTGGTTGATGCCCATCTATAAGAAATTAGACAACATATATTATTATATTATATATTTTAGATAAATTAAATATGATCTATATTATGTGTAAAAGACAAAACTACATGTGTGAAGTATTAAATTTGTTCAAAAACTAAATTTCCTTTTTTGATGATAATTTTATTTTAAATTTAAAATATTTTTAATATAATATTATATACATAAAAAATAACAAATTATTAATATTTATTTAAAATAATATATGCATACTTAAAATATTTAATATAATTTTTCAATTAATATATTTTATAAATTTTTTATTTAAAAAAAAAAATTAAAGTTTCTTTATAGTGTCAAATGGAGAAATAATTTTCTTATCTTATCCTGCGGGATTCTGACCTAGTTTCCTCAAGATATAATATTAACTAGAGAAGCAAATCATCATATGATGGAGTAGCTTCTCTAATTTATTAATAAAAAATAGAAAATAAAAGAAAGAAAAGAAAAACAAAAGTACAAAAATATGGAAGGATAAAACTGATGCTAAACAAATGTCGTAAGACCACCCATAAGTTGAGAGTTGAAATGATTTATCTTTAAATAAATTTTACCGTATTTTTTTGATCTATATATATCTTTGAGATTTAGATGTAATCACAATAAACTCGTCATCACTTATTAACGACAATATTTTCAGTCGGTATAGAGTCATTATCTAAATAAACTTTATCTCTACCTTTCAAAATTGGACGAGTACTTCTATTCTATGTCATGAATAATATTGGCATTTGAATTTGACGCATGAATGAGAACTGAATTCGCATGCATGTTTGCAACACTCACCATTCATGTTGCTTACGGTCACAATTTAATTCAATTATGGGCTAGAGATTGTCAGAGGAACAAGTCATGAGACCCAAGTCAGTAATTTGGTGTTTAAATTAAGGTAGAGATTCATAAAATTGTTAAGGACGAGTTAATCATGTGGCACATTGTTCATGCTAAATGTCTTTAATTGACACCTCTTCAACTTGCTTTAGAATGTACAATAAAGTTTCGACTATATGCCCGAAACAAATAAATAATTTCGTACTCAATGTGATATAAAATGCATATCCTCCTCGTTCTATCAATATCCTTCTCGGCTTAATCTCCTTTTTTTTTGTATATATATATATATATATATATTTTTTTTTTTTTTTTTTTTTTGAATAATACATGAGTGCTTGACATATGATTAGAGGTTCTAAGGAATGTCAACATAGTTGGAATGTCTTACAGCTTCTTTGATGTCATTATACTCTTAATTCAGGAAAAAAAAATCAATATGTGATCACGAGGGGTTGCGCAAAATCAATATCAATAAAAACATGAGCAATGTGGCCCATGTATTTGGAATTGCTTGCTTCATTCAATGATAAGGAGCCTCCATATTAGAAGAAATTGTAAATTTTTGGCCTCCAGTAATCCCTTGGAAGATTATGAATTTATCCAACACTCCACGTTAGCGTTCTTAATTGAGTTTAAATTGAAATATGGGGTCTAAGACGATGATCACGATAAATCCGATTTGAGACTCTATGTGACAACAATCCACACACCTTATAAATCTAATAGTATTATAAATCAAACACCTTATATATCGTCATAGCGGTGAGGAACCAATGATTAATATTATATGTCGGACAATTTTCTTTTTCTTCTCAATTTTTTTATCAAGTAGTTAGACCCACAGAGCATAAGTGTGAAGAAAAAAAATGGAGTTCAAACTCCTACCTCTCCATATCAATATTCACAAAGCTATTGACAAAGTTGCACTTATATAACATTTTTATTCTCAAATTTACTATCCAAGAAGAATACATCAAAGTGAACCCTAATATTCTATTAAAAAAAAGTGCAACCCTAACAAAATACTAGTACTAGTGTGTTGTCTGAAAAGGAAAAATCTACTTGTGTGGAGCCCAAATATCTTAGTCATGAACCACAATGGAGATAAGACTAATTAATTAATGTATTGACAAAGAAAGGTTGAAGGATCATTAATCAAAATTATTATCATTAGTACTAATAAAAAGGGTTTAAACGTGTCTCTTTTCAATAAAAACAAACCATAACCAACCCCATGGAGAAGAGCATAGCAATTGGTAGAGAGAGATGAACACAAGAATGAAACATGCTGACCACTTTTTGTTTGCCATATTTCAAAAGGTATATGTACTGGCAGCCAGGGGCACAACCAAAAAGCATGCCAGCAGCAATTCAGATCTTTTCTCTTGACCATGTTTTGGGTGACAAAATGGATTCCAACATATCAAAAGGGAAAATCCCATTAGGAGTTTTGTTTCAATAGTAAGACATGTTTCCTAATTAATCACATACTAATCATTTATGTATTATCCTGGTTAGTGAAAATGGACCTACATCTTGTCTTTTAATTGAATTAATTAAATATTGATTAAAAAGCAATCCTATTAAGCTCTAATCTCTCTTTCTCTCTCTATTGTGATAATACACGTGTGGCGACATTGCATTGGATTACCAGTCTGTATCTATCAGCAAGCAGAAATGAGTCACCCCATGATGTATACATGTGTCTCCTTTACACTTTCAAGTGTATATAGTTGGAAATTTTTGAATAAATCTAAACTTAAAACTGTTTCAGCTTTGGATAGCATATAAAATATTCAGTGTTACGTGGGAGAGGACAAATATATTCCTCAAGAGGTGGGATGGTCAACATTTCTTCTCATTGATTATTGCCTTTTGAGGGTATTGATATTCTCAGAAGAATTTAAAACTATTGGAGTATCCCTTAAGATACACACTTGAAAGCATCGATTGTTGTTTCAAAATTGAGTGTGAAGGCCTATGTATAGGAATCCATGCCTTAGTAATGGGACCACATTCCAAACATAGCTAGTGAGTTAGACACTTAGTTAGAAAGTGTTAAGACATAGAAGGTGCTAGTATTAATTAATTAATTTGATAGATAATCATGCTAATAAGAATTTGTTTGACTATTAGCATTTAGCACAATAGAACTACCATTGTTGGTATCTAAATAGTACTGTACTATTGCAAAGCACTTTTTAGGTCTAGCTGAGAAGATGCCATGGAGAATAAAATAAGGTCTATGCGTATAATGGAACAAACCTAGGATTTGATTAGATTCCACTTAAATACAATGAATATATTTGATTATATTCTTACTTGATCTCTATATTCTTCTTCTAATTTCGTCAACAAAAAAATATTCTTCTTCTTATGTCGAATATAAGCAATACAAAGCTATTTCCGCTGGTTCAAAATATAAATAAATTTATACAATATTATTGACATTAAAGTGATATCTATACAATCTTTTTTTGTGGAGTTGCATGACATTAAAAAATGTTGATCTTCGGTCATTTGTAGAAGAAATGAGTTTGATTGTTATGATTTGAATTTCATTTTGATAAAGACATATTGACTCCTAATATGTCCCAACTCATGATCTTCATGATTGTATCATTTTAATTTTAATTTTAAGTTAATTTTGGTTAATTTTGTTATATATTGATTTTATTTTAAGTAATATTTTTATTTTTATAAGATGTCTCATAAAATGTACTAAGGAATTGTTAATCAAAGAAATAAAAGATAACATGTATCTTTGTCAAGTAGCTTAGTGATTAAAAATTCACCTCAAAAGATAAATAAATGGAGCGTTTGGGGTTTGAATCCAAACCCCAACAAATATAGTACAATATCTCTATTAATTGAGTTAAACTCAAAGGACATATAACATATATCTTTCACCGTAGATTTTTCTTTATTTTATTTATATAGTATAATAATAATAATATTTAATATGTTTGAAATGAACAAATACATTATTTGTGGTGAGACAGAATGTAATTTAGGTAACACAGCTAATTTATAGGCGGTATAATTTTTGGTTAGATTTTCTTACCTTTTCACCCTCTTAATTATCAAGGTTCTCTTCTCCTAAAAGTCGGAGGGCTAAACAAAAAGATAACACAACTATCTCTTTAGAACGTGTGAAATATATTTTGTCCGTTTGTTTATGTACGAGAGTATAGGGATTACACTATTGTCAAAAAAAGACTAAAGGGATTACGCTTTAATCCTTTACAATATTTGATTTATGACTTTATGTTTAGGACTAAAAAAAGTATGTGTATATACTGTCATATTATCTAATATATAGGGGTTTAAGTCTTAACAATTCATGTGTTAGAAAAGAGAAAAAATTGTCATAGGATCAATGTTAATCTATCGAAAGTTGTTGTGAATTTTGACTCTCTTCAAAGGAGGATAAAGTTTAGAGTTGATGTTAAATAGATAAAAATGTTAAATATAAAACCTAATCCAAGAATCTTTCCCATCTTATAGACTACTCTTTTAAATTAGAATCGACTTAGGTGGAATGGTTTTAGGGTGTAAAAAATATCAACAAATGCTACCTTGCCTGGCATGAGAGAAAAGATACGAGAGGATCCAAATCCCTATTATTTGCTTTATGGAGCATGAGAGAAAGTTGAATGATGAGGTAAATTGCTTCATGTACGACAAGTGCTGCGCATGATTTTGTTAGCCAGTCAGAGATTAAATTATCAAAATTAAGTGAAGCACAATCAATTATTTATACTCAAAAGAAAAAGACTTGGTGAGAGAAAAGGACTTAAATTATTTGTACTTAAAAGTTAAAAAAGAACAGTAACTGGATCTGCAAAACAACAGTGGTAGACGGTAGTGATGTTATATGAGAAAAATGGATTTATCCAAAGTGAATTTTCTACTAAAGTGCAAACCTACACCTATAATGGTTCTTGTCTTTCTAGTAAGTCACCAGATAATCTAAACTAAGCACGCATAATCTTGTTTTATTCATTCTCTTTAGTTGTGTAATTAACATTATCCCATTCAATATTCTGACCATGTTAAAAAGTTAATTCAATCCCATTGGGGTAAAAATCAGTAAGGTCCGTTCCTGTGACCTTAGTTCAATTGATACGGAAAAGTGATAATACATTTTATTATATGTAGAAGTTGAAGTTCGAACCTTTGACCTCTCAATAATTTACATTAAAGAGAAATTTGTAGCAAATAAATCATTTGACAAATATAAGGAAAAAACAGTCGGTTTTGGACATGGATATATGGCCTAACCTAAATATTATTTAAACTTAGATTAGGAATTCAAGTGTTTTCACTTGGACGTTGAGGGTTTCTCTAGAGATGTCAATACAAACAACAATGATGTAATACTTTTACTAAAGGATACAAGAAAGTTGATTTTGTTGAGTTAAAAAGGTGAAGTGATAAAAATGTCAAAAGTTCGATCCTGCTTACAACATAATAATATTTTAATATTATTGATTTTTTTTTTCTAAAGATTTCTTTTACAAGAGATAATCTTATAACCTTGTACATGCATATTTTTGTTATTGTTGTCTATTTGATTTGAGAATTAACCAAGTGATAAAGCTTAAAGTATCAATGAACTTCAGTTAATGACGAGTGATTTTTGGAAAATTGACTTCAAATCCTGACTAAAACAATGCACAGTCAAACTTGTTTATCTCTCAATTGAATTTTGACTTATTAGGATCTCATTTGTCGGAAAATTACAACAACAAAAATTTGAGATAAAAAAATTAGGCCATTATTTTTACATCCCTATGGGTTTATCCCACGCCCTATTCGCATTCTAAAATCCAAAATATTTTAACATATTTTTGTAGGTTTTTGGAGTTTTTATGCAGTTCGGATTATAAAATTCTAGATGTATAGGCGTGTAAGAACCGGTGGGAAAAGAAACGGTCAAAAAATAAACAGACGGGCTTCTAAACACACCCAAGCCCAATTCACTTTTGTCTTGGAGAGGCCCATCATATTCATCGCTGCCACTTTTCACTTGTGTAGTATCAGAAACAAGTTCAATCGGAGAAGCACTAAGCTCAACGTGGCCGTGAAAAGCAAAATCTCACCGGAAAGCGCTGCCGGAGTTGATCTTCGACCGCCACAAACTGAGAAATTCGTCTAGGTTTTCCTCTTTTTACTATATTTATTCTTTTTTTCTTCAATTTTTTCTTCCATTCCCCTGTAGTGTAATCACCCCGACACTGTTTTCACGATGCTTTGTTTACTCCGCAACAAGTGCAAAGACTCAATGTGTAAAATGAACCTAATAACATTGTTAATCATTGAAATTGTGTGCATTTATGTAAGGTGTTATTGAAATTGTGTGCATGTATGTAAGGTGTTTGTGAAAATTGCTGACTAAGTTTTTGTTATGATTATCATGTGTACTGGCTGTATAGAGAAGATAAATAGGGTTATGGCAGGAAAAGCTGCTAGTTCAGCGGCAAAGGCGGTAGCTGCAGAGTATCAATATCCATGGCGTGAGAAGTTAGCGAAATACAAGGATGAATTTGCCAAGGGAGTATGGGGGTATTGGGAGCTAGGGGCATGGAAGCCTCTTAGTATTAGTGCTCGGCATAGGGCAAGAATTCGTAAAGAAGTTCTTCTTGCTGGGGAAGATTGGACTTTTGATCCTGAAAGGAAGGAGATGAAGACGAAGCGAAAAGGACATAAGGTTGATAGGATAGCTGCGGAGAAGAGGGCAAACACTGCTAGGTTGATGGAGAAGATGCCGGATATGCTGCTTGCTTACAAGAAGAAAAAGTGGGCGAAGAAGATGAAGGAAGAAGAGAAAGGCAAATTTTGATTTTGCTCCTTCGGTATGCCTTTCTTTGTACTTCAAATCTTTGTTTAGTTTGGAAGGATTTATGACTCACTGTGTGCTTAGAAATTTATTTGCTCGTGCAATGTTACACCTGCTTTTTTGGTTTTATTGTAAGGAGTTTTTAGGCTTCATGGATGATTTATATTTTGTTGTATTTCAATCTATCCATAATAACCCCTTACAAGAGTTTATCCTTGCTTCTATCACAGGGGAAAATGCATACTCCTTGAAAGTTATTGTTTATCAGTTCTTCTTTTAATCTGCTTTGATGAATGCATGTTGGAAATTGTAATTGCCTGTTAGGTACTCTGTGCTAAACTCCCTTACGAAGGCCAAGTTCTTGTTCTTGTGTTTAACCTAGGGTCTAGGGATATTATTAGAATTGGAAGTTTGGGTTACTGTCATGTCATTTTTCTTATATATACTCCATTTTATCAACTAGTTGGCTTCTTTTTTTGTGGGTGAGTAAAATGAAAATGCTAAGGTCTCTAAGCAACTGAGCACAGTAAGTAAATGAGAAGTGCAATTAACACACTTTTTTTTTTTATCCCTGAGTGAATATTATGTAGGTTTCACTGAATGATTTTGGTATGTTGCTTAATATTAAATTTGTGGTGGGAGAATAGTATCAATTAGTAACTTGCTAAATATTCTATTTAAATGACATAGTGTGATTAGTCTTTTTCAGGTTAACTTTTGGGTTGGATTTTATACATCAATTTGACGTTCAATTCAGTTCAACTAGGATCAGAACTTTGTAATAAAAATTTACTCACGTGGTTAAGAGTGTAGGCCAAACTTTAGTTTGAACTGCACGGGGCAAGGCTCTCAAAATTTGGACTTTGGAATACTAGTTATATGTGTATATTATAATTGCAAATAATGAAGCTAGGACTGGAAAACTTAGATTATACATTGAAACCATAGCATGCTAGATGCAAGCTATCATAGAAGACTCGGATGAAGCAGCAATACAAGCTTTGGTTAAGCAAGTAGCAAATTTTACTGGTACCTCTAATAATGACCCTTACTCAAAGATAGTATAATTTTGGGATCGTAGTCAGTCCCTTATGTAGTAACAGTCATTTATCGCCATTTTATGTAAACTTTCCAACTTACTAATAAAGCCGAGCCAAAAGATTGGCAAAGTTAAGTTAACTAAGGTTCTAACCAATAGGATCCTATGTGGGTAGGGTCAGCCCGCTCGACCCAACTTAACCCGATCCACAAACACTGGGTTGGGTAACCAAGTAACACTAGTTTTCATTTTGTCCAGGTTGTCTCCTTTGAGTCCGATATCAGGTTCAGTGATTTGAAACCCGTCCAACGCCAGCCTGATCGGACATAATATAATTTTTTCTTTTCTTTTTACACTACAGTAATGAAGTGATTTGTACACCCTTTTTTATTCACTCTTCTATTTTCTCAAGTTTACTTTTCGTTTGTCTCTTGTGCGGCTGCATGTTCTTCGCCCCTAACGTCCACCGTCGTACAAGAAGTCTTCATCCACTTTTGTTTGTCCCGACACTATCGTTGTATTGGTTTCGTTTGTTTGTCTTTAGTTTTTTGAGACCCAAAGGTTTTAATGCTAGCCTCAATTTTGAGATCCACCTTCAACCCTTCAAGTTCGATGGAATCCACGTCTCCCTGGTCTCTCCTTCCCTTGAGCCCATAAAAGTTGGCCAAGCCATTGTTTACTCTGTTACTGTATGGCTCGTTGTAGATAGGTTGCTGATTGTGTTCTCTATGACCAATGTTGTTGTTTGAATCAATTATGAGTTTGATGAAAATATGATTCAGTGTAATATTAAAAAGGGTGTGAAAAGTATGCACCAATTTCTATCTCAGCTGTATTTTTGTTGCGTTTTTGAGACTGTCAAGAGGCAATTTTTTGGCTGCTGCACTATCATTCTTTGGGTGTGTTTGGTTTGCAAAAAAGTAAGTACTGGACAAAACAGTATAAGATAGAACAGTACAACACAAGGCAGAACATCACAGGACAAATTTTTTATGGCGTTGAGTAATTTTTTGTTTTATACGATTTTTGAGGGACAAAATGCTATTTTGGTATTTTAGACAACTTGTACGTGGTACAAAAAGTTGTGTTGTGGTTTGGTGAGGGACAAAAATATGAGTTTTTGTGTTGTCCCTTGCCTCCAGTTTGTCCTGTACCTGAAACAGTTTTACAAATCAAACACTGGACAACTAGAGTTGTTCTGTCTTGTCCTTCATTTTTTAGCAAATCAAACGCACCCTTTGATTTTTGGCCAATGCAACAAGACAGCATTTTGGCCTTCGGTATAATTTCAATTTATTTATTCATTATTATAAGTTTATTTTAGCAAACTGACACGTGATTATGTAAATTTATTTTATTCAAAAATTAATTTCTCCAACTATTTTTTTAGCATTTATGGCTTTTAAATCATGTTAATAGGCCACAATATTTTTCTAGAAAGTATTTTTCTAGAAAAAGCTAGACCAAAAAATATTTTTAAAAATATCATAATCATGAAAAAATGAGCTTATCTTTCACGCATAGAAATTAGATATAAATAACATTTCAATTATTTCATCATTCCATCTCCAACAATCCAATCCTAGTTGGCTCTCTAGGTTTTCTCTTTCATTCAGGGGATGATTTTGGGTCAATATTACCCGAAATCACCCATCATCATCATCTTCTTTTTCTCCTTACTTTAATCTAAGCAATTGATTTTCAAATAGATTTAGGTTTTTTCTTCTTTGTCATTTCGTTTATTGTGTAGCGTTGTTTGATTTATCATCTTGTTGCGGTGTTCGTTTGTTTTTTTATTAAAAGACCGACCATCTTATTACGATGTTTGTTTGGTTTCCTATTAAAAGAGAGACTTTAGACAATTACATATTCAATCAATTATTTGGGCATCAACATTGCAGATTTGGAGGCATGATATTCTGATTACTTTGATTTTATCATATTATTTGCGATCTGTTATCGTTGTATGTTTGAGTTATGTGAGTTTATTTGCACATTCATCATTTTTCGTTTTTAGCTATATTAGACATGTTGTATTTAATGAACTCTATCAACTTGAATGAATGAATATTGTTTTGTTTTTGTAATAATAAAATAAATGAAAAAGTTACCATTAATTATCAAATAACTATGGGTCCGTTTGGATTAGGCTTATTCTGAGCTTATGCAAATAAATAAGCTTTTATAAGTTCTCTCTAACAAAAATTGTATTTTTATTAATTGATTTTTCATAAACTACATTTAAAAACTCATGAATAATACATAAAAGCTTATTTATTTGGCATAAATTATTTTGCATAAATTCAAAATAAGTCTAATCCAAACGGGCCACTTATTTTGATCAGATGGCTTATATTTGTTCCTCTCACCTCTCACAATAAGACACTCCTCTCATTTTATATGTCCTATATATATATATATATATATATATATATATATATATATATATATATATATATATGGGTTTGCTAGGATACACCCGCTAGTTTTTATTAAGGTGTGTTTTAGCAAAGATATAACTAAAAAGTTGTTAAATACACCTTAAGGTGAATGTTGCTAAAACACACATTCTAAAAAATAAGTGGGTGTATGTTAGCAACTTCTATAGGCTTTTGCTATGATACATCCATTTATTTTTTAGAAGGTGTGTTTTAGCAAGTTATAACTAAAAAATAGTTAAATACACTTTAACGTGTAGCTTGCTAAAACAATCCCACATGAAAACTAGTGGGTGTGTTCTAGCAAATCCCATATATATATATATATATATATATATATATATATATATTAAACCTCTCATAATTTAGTTTTAATTTTAAAATAATAACTTTTAACACCAAAATAAGTTAGGCCAAGGAGATCATTATACATCTATACTATGCTGTATAAAGAGAATAGGAAAAAAATTGTTGGTTTTTTAGTTATTTCATTTATACTCTTTAACAAATTTTGCTTATAATAATGTTTTATTGTTGCTATTATTAAAAAATATAAAAATTTATATTATATTTGTTATATTGTTGATGTCATTGAAAATGATAAACCTTACTTGTTAAGTTTGTTATAATTTAAAATTTACAAACATCTAATCGATATACCTCTAACGAAATTCAAAATTTTATAACAATATGTTTAGAAATATGCAATGGTAGCGCAATAAAAAGAACCGCCGATGTTATTAATAATAAAATCTGAATAAGGGAATTAAGAGCGAGTATCCATCTTTACCCGAGAAAACATATGGAGAATCAAATGCAAAAACCCTAGTAAAATAATCTTCTCCAAATTTTTGCATTCCGACAACTAGCACTATATTTTTAGCATGTCTTCATTTTCTTTAATTTTCTTTTTAAAAATATAAAATTAGTCAATACTACAAAAAAAAAAAATCTGCAGCCGGGAATCGAACCTGGAAATTCGAATTTGTGAACTATCATCATTCATCATATGCTAGAACTAGAATCACGTTTTATTTTTATTTTTATTTTATTAATAGAAATGGAATCACGTTGTGAACACCTAACACTACAATGATATCATTTTTCATTGATTTGAATACATTAATTAGTACTTCAGCATTCTAAATATGTAAAAACCAAATTAATTACCCAATCAAACAGAAGGGACTTTGTTAAAAGCAAAGAAAAAGAATTGCATATACCATGCATCCTAATTCATATGTATCTTACAATTTTGATAATGGAAACCCTTAAAAGAGTGATGAGTTCTGGATTAATTTCGTCAAATAAAGAAGCAAGTGTTGAATAAAGAATATTAGAGCGAATATTGATAACACTACTTTGTAATTCATTTTAACAAACTATTCTTAACAAACTATTTCTAATTCATTGAAATTCAAATGAAACCTACTAAAATATATTGGTTCCACAAAAATTTGATAGAGTTCCTATAAATTTTAACCGATAAAAAAATGGGTTAAAAAATGTCTGCAAAAAGTAAGTTGTTATCACAAGTAACAATATCGATGTGCAAACTAGTCCCCTCTATACGTTTGGGTGCAATGTTTGCATTGTTATTATCACAAGTAACAAAATCAATGTGCAAACTAGTTCCTTTTAATTAACATTTAAATGGTAATTTTATCTTCAAAAATGTAAATGGTAATTTTAAAATATAAATAATAATTTTTTTATCTTAACTATGATACTTGTACTTATTAATTTATGGGTAAAAATATTAAATGGTTTTCAATATCCAATCATATGTTTTGCTTTGTTTTACTCAATACTAGAAATTACTACGTGTTTTGATTGACTACGATTCTTTTTTCACGCACAATATGCATGAATTAAATTCTATTTAAAACTGTTTTATGTGCACTTGTGTCATATCAAAAAAAAATTAAGAAACTAAATCAATTTTTTCAAATTACCATATTAGTTTTTTCAACAAAAAATTATCAAGCATTACATTTAGAGTTGCATCTCATAAGTATTTCTAAGCTCCTACCTGTTACGCTGATAAAACTAGCACTTTTTTTTTTCCCAAGTGATTGTTAGTTTGTATTGTTGTGTTATTTGGGGATTGTCCCTTTCTTTTTTATAAAAATGTTTGATTTAAATTTTCAAAAGGTTAAAGATAATTAATTATCTAAATAAATTGAAAAGGATTTCATCGGATGGACACCCAAACTAATGTATGAGATAAGTTGGTGCCAGCTGTGAGCAATTCACAATAAAGTCCTTCTATATGTATCACATTAATATCAATATAAAGTATCAAATAAGGAATTTTTATTTTTTTTTGACAAAAAATAAGGAAAATATTTAGATTTTGTTTTTTCCGGTAAATCCAATTTGTATGCATTTATAACATTAGTTCAACTGAACTAAAAATAAATAAAATAATACAACCCAAAACATAGAGGGCCAATTTGGTAAAATAAAATGATAATAAAACATTTCTATATTAGAAAAAAAAAAAAAAAATGTCCATCCAAAACATTCAGGGAAAATTTGGTAAAATAAAAATGATAATAAAACATTTCTATATAGAAAAACAATGTCCATAAATGAAAAATGAAGGATTTTAAAATCAATATCAGACACAATGAATCTTTTTGTATAGTGTATATATAAATAGAGGAATAGGGGTAACATATATTCACGATCACTTTTCATTTTTAAACTTGCGCTTTTTTTGTTTTAGGGATAGTTGTGTGAAACAAGTGAAGGAATCATGGGTCGTCGCAAAATTGAGATTGAAATGGTGAAAGATCCCAACACAAGGCAAGTCACATTCTCAAAGCGTCGTACCGGCTTATTCAAGAAAGCAAATGAATTATCCATTTTGTGTGGAGCGGAAGTTGCTATTGTTGTGTTCTCTCCAGGGAGCAGGCCTTACTCTTTTGGACATCCAGGAGTTGATGTTGTTGCTGCAAAGTATCTCCAACAAGAGACTGAACCAAGTGATTCCCAAGAAAACCCCTCTTCTGGTGCTCCAGATATAGAAAAATTGAATCTAGAACTTGGTGAGGTGTTGGCACAAATTCGAGAAGGTGAAAAGCAAGTTGAGACTCATGATGAAATTATGAACCAAAACGATGTGACAAAGCTCTCCAATCTTAAAGAATTGAGAGATTCATACAAAGAGTTGCAAGATTGGATAAAATTGCGTCTTAGTGATATCGAGATATCAGGATATATGATGCTTCTTGCTCAGGATCCAGTGGTGGGGATAAAAGCGAAATCTGCAAAGAGAAAACGAAGAAGAAGAAGAAATTGATGTTTTGTAGTGCAAAAACTAATTTTAATTTATATTCTCCTTTATTAAGAAAAATGTATGTCCCTCATTAGTTAAAAAGAGATGGCCAGAAAACAATATGAGTGATGAATAAAATGTTTATTTTTGTTACTTTTTTTATTTATTTGTAGAAATCGAACTCGGTACTTGAAATTAATAGAAAAATGTAAAAAAAAAAATATTAATAGAAAAATGCCACAATTTTTATTATTGATTATAATAAGGTGTATCAAATTATTAAAGGTGGAATAATAACTTATTTAAATATAGAAAATACAAGTCCTCGTGAACTTAACTCAGTTGGTAAAGACAAGTCTGGGATTTAAACCCCGACCACCAAAAAAAAAAAATGGAAATTACAAGCCACGAAACATATTTCTAAATTTTGAGTAAAACAAAATGTCAATATGTACGAAAATCGTCAGCTTTATCATTCCATATTATCTTTTCTCTCTCGCTCTTTCTTTTCACTTATTTCATCGCTAGATTTTTATCTGTTAATTATGATTTGATAATCTTTTTATTATAGATGATTGATCTTGTATTCTTAGAATTTTCTCCTTAAAAAAATTATCATAGATATCTTCAATCTTTTTTTTTTTTGTGATATAGATAAACCTTTTTATATTGAAATTTGACACAAAAATAATCCGAAAAGATAAATTCGTGTCTTATTACACTTAAGACAATTATTTTTATATGTTTTAAAAATATAAATAAATTTAAAAATAAATTTCATATTTATAGAAAAAGTTTTAATTAGAAGATAATTATAGAAACTTAAATAAGTAAACTTTTTAAATTATTTTCCTAACTCTCTTTTTCAAAAGGGAATTTATTCTAGACATACAAGGAAGTTGGTGCTTGATTATACAAATTTAACATAAAACAATAAATAAGATATGATAATAGTTCAAGAATTTTTCTATCATATGCAAATTTACATATGTTAAGAAGTTTAAAAATATTCTTAAAAAAAAAAAGTCTAAAAGTATCGTAATGCCATTTAGGGAGGAAAATGCCCCATCATATTCATACTGTTGGAACAAAATGTGTTTCACAATGAACCTTATTAAGTTTTGATGATAACAAGGTATTAAAAATTGTCAATTGGTTATTACTAATAATTGTTCAAGTGTACAGGACCAAAGGCTACTCAAGTTATTTCAATAGGTCTTGGAAGAACAATGGAAAGAAAAAGAAATTCTGAGCATCTGAAGAAAACTGCTCCTGAAGCTAAACTGCTCCTGAAGAGATGACGTCATCAGAAGCAGAAAGTCATCAGAAGCAGAAAGTCATCAGAAGCAAAAGTTTTCATCAGAAGCAATATTTTCACCAGAAGCTACATTTGATCCTTTAATCAAACTGAAGATTCAAAGTTGCTGATTCTCAATTCAGTCTTATCAAAGAAGAACGAAGAACTGAAAGGGAGGTATCAACGGATATATGGATAACACTGAGCACTTGTCTCTCATTAATAGAGTTGACAAAGTACAAGTGTACAACCACTACCTCCACTACTCTGTTTTCTGTCTACGCTACAAGACAAAACAACAGCCATGCCTGCAGAATTTGTACAACTCAAGATGGGAATGAATTTGAAGTTTATT
The DNA here is from genome assembly GCF_003473485.1 of Medicago truncatula. Taxonomy (NCBI): domain Eukaryota; kingdom Viridiplantae; phylum Streptophyta; class Magnoliopsida; order Fabales; family Fabaceae; genus Medicago; species Medicago truncatula. The sequence continues at coordinate 38,306,104 of NC_053049.1, forward strand.
CTTCAAAGGACTACACCCAAATCAGGCAAAGGATCACTGGTGGATAATCAAAGGATTTCAAACGACTCTTTAGACGTGCTGATTATCTCAACGTCTCTTTCACGCCTCTATATAAAGGAGTGAAGACTTGAAGATAAAATAGAGATATACATAAGTTCAAAAGCGCCAAAACTCTGTCAATTTGATTCTACAAAGCACACTGAATTTCTGCACTGATTTGATACATCTTAGAAATTCAAAGTCTAGAGTCTTTTCTGTATTGTATTGTGAACACCACTGATTGTATATCAAGTGTTCAATTCAAACTCAATTCTCTGTATTTTTGTTTGATTAGAAGTCTCTTGCCTGCGTGCTTGAGCATTAGAAGTCTCTTGCTTAGTGCTTGAGCATTGGAAGACTCTTGCTTGTGTGCTTGAGCATAGTTTTGTGAAGTCTCATACTTAGAAAGTATTGAGCAGTTGTAATCTTTGTGATTATAGTGAAATCTCCTTGGAAGTGCAAGGGGGACTGGACTACTTCCGTGTTGTGGAAGGAACCAGGATAACTGCTTGTGTCTTTGTCTTTCTTTTCTCTGCTCTGTTCTTTTCCGCTGCAATCTGACTCTGATCATTTCATCAGAAGCAATCAAACTGCTTCTGAAGTTTTATCAGAAGAAGTATTTTTTAAGAGAAAAAGAAAACACAATTCAACCCCCCCCCCCCCTTCTTGTGTTTTTTTCACCTTCAATTGGTATCAGAGCTTGCTCTGTTATCACAGCACTTAACCGTGTTACAGTTCAAGATCTTTTAGAAAAACATGTCTGGAGATGAGGAATCAGTTACTCCAAAATACACAAGTGTCAAGCATGACTATGATACTGCTGACAAGAAAACAGACTCTGGAAAAGCTCCAAAGTTTAATGGAGATCCAGAAGAGTTTTCATGGTGGAAAACTAATATGTACAGCTTTATCATGGGATTGGATGAAGAGCTATGGGATATACTGGAAGATGGAGTTGATGACCTGGATTTAGATGAAGAAGGAGCTGCTATAGATAGAAAAATACATACTCCTGCTCAGAAGAAGCTTTACAAGAAGCACCACAAAATCAGAGGGATTATTGTGGCTTCTATACCTCGCACCGAATACATGAAAATGAGTGACAAATCTACTGCGAAGGCTATGTTTGCTTCTCTATGTGCAAACTTTGAAGGCAGCAAGAAAGTAAAAGAGGCTAAAGCTTTGATGCTAGTTCATCAGTATGAACTTTTCAGAATGAAGGATGATGAGAGTATAGAAGAAATGTACTCAAGATTTCAAACTTTAGTTTCTGGATTGCAAATACTGAAGAAAAGCTATGTTTCTTCTGATCATGTTAGTAAGATTTTGAGAAGCCTACCTTCAAGATGGAGACCCAAAGTAACTGCTATTGAGGAAGCTAAGGATCTAAATACTTTAAGTGTTGAAGATCTTGTTAGCTCACTCAAAGTGCATGAAATGAGTCTAAATGAGCATGAAACCTCTAAGAAGAGTAAATCCATTGCTTTACCATCTAAAGGAAAGACCTCAAAATCTTCCAAAGCCTACAAAGCCAGTGAATCTGAAGAAGAATCACCTGATGGAGATTCTGATGAAGATCAATCTGTAAAGATGGCTATGCTGTCCAACAAGCTTGAGTATCTGGCAAGGAAGCAGAAGAAATTTTTGAGCAAGAAAGGTAGCTACAAGAACTTCAAGAAAGAAGATCAGAAGGGATGCTTCAATTGTAAGAAGCCTGGTCATTTCATTGCTGATTGCCCTGATCTTCAGAAGGAGAAGTTTAAAGGCAAATCCAAGAAATCAAGCTTCAACTCCAGTAAATTCAGAAAGCAAATCAAAAAGAGTTTGATGGCAACCTGGGAAGATTTGGATAGTGAATCTGGTTCTGATAAAGAAGAAGCTGATGATGATGCTAAGGCAGCCGTTGGGTTGGTAGCAACAGTATCATCAGAAGCAGTATCAGAAGCTGAATCAGATTCAGAAGATGAAAATGAGGTATATTCCAAAATCCCTAGACAAGAACTTGTTGATTCTCTAAAAGAACTTTTATCACTGTTTGAACACAGAACCAATGAGTTGACAGATTTAAAAGAAAAATATGTTGATTTGATGAAACAACAAAAGTCAACTCTATTGGAACTGAAAGCTTCTGAAGAAGAACTCAAAGGGTTTAACCTCATATCAGCAACATATGAAGATAGACTCAAGAGTCTTTGTCAGAAGCTACAAGAAAAATGTGATAAAGGTTCAGGCAATAAACATGAGATTGCCTTGGATGATTTTATTATGGCTGGAATAGACAGAAGCAAAGTTGCTTCTATGATCTACAGCACATACAAGAACAAAGGCAAAGGGATTGGATATTCTGAGGAGAAATCCAAAGAATACAGTCTCAAGAGCTACTGTGATTGTATCAAGGATGGATTGAAATCCACCTTTGTGCCTGAAGGTACAAATGCTATAACTGCTGTTCAGTCAAAACCTGAAGCTTCAGGTTCACAGGCTAAGATCACATCAAAGCCAGAGAATCTTAAGATCAAGGTAATGACAAAATCTGATCCTAAGAGTCAAAAGATTAAAATTCTGAAAAGATCAGAATCTGTTCATCAGAATCTGATTAAACCAGAATCTAAAATTCTAAAACAAAAGGATCAGAAGAACAAAGCAGCTACTGCTTCTGAGAAAACAATACCAAAAGGTGTCAAACCTAAAGTATTGAATGATCAGAAGCCACTCAGCATTCACCCTAAGGTACAAGGGAGGAAAAGTAAAACCTCCAAAACTAACCCAAAAGGACCCATGAAGATATGGGTACCTAAATCTGAATTGGCCAAAAATGCAGGTGTGCTTAAGGGCAAGAGAGAAACAAAGGTCATGGTACCTAGACAGCGGATGTTCAAGGCACATGACTGGAGAGAAAGCTTTGTTCCTTACCCTTACAATGAAAGATGGAGGAGAAGTGAAGTTTGGTGGCAACCAAACTGGAAAGATCATTGGTACAGGTACTATTGGTAATTCCTCCATCTCAATTAATAATGTGTGGCTAGTAGATGGTCTGAAGCATAACCTATTGAGCATTAGTCAATTTTGTGACAATGGGTATGATGTAACGTTCAGTAAGACCAACTGCACACTAGTCAACAAGGATGACAAATCCATTACATTCAAGGGAAAGAGAGTTGAGAATGTCTATAAAATAAATTTCTCTGATCTGGCTGATCAGAAGGTAGTTTGCCTTCTGTCAATGAATGATAAAAAATGGGTATGGCATAAAAGGTTGGGACATGCTAATTGGAGATTAATTTCTAAAATTAGCAAGTTACAACTGGTCAAAGGATTGCCTAACATTGATTATCATTCAGATGCACTTTGTGGTGCATGTCAGAAAGGGAAAATTGTGAAAAGTTCGTTCAAATCTAAAGACATTGTATCAACCTCCAGACCCTTAGAATTACTCCATATTGATCTTTTTGGTCCAGTTAACACTGCATCCTTATATGGAAGTAAATATGGATTAGTCATTGTTGATGATTACAGCAGATGGACTTGGGTAAAATTCATTAAAAGTAAAGACTATGCATGTGAAGTGTTTAGCAGCTTCTGCACTCAAATACAATCTGAAAAAGAATTGAAAATTTTGAAAGTCAGAAGTGATCATGGTGGAGAATTTGAAAATGAGCCATTTGAACTTTTTTGTGAAAAACATGGGATTCTCCATGAGTTTTCTTCTCCTAGAACGCCACAACAAAATGGGGTTGTAGAGAGAAAGAACATAACCTTACAAGAAATGGCCAGAACCATGATCCATGAAAACAACTTAGCTAAACATTTTTGGGCAGAAGCAGTCAATACTTCATGTTATATTCAAAATAGGATCTATATCAGACCTATGTTGGAGAAAACAGCATATGAACTCTTTAAAAGAAGAAGACCCAATATCTCTTACTTTCATCAGTTTGGATGTACCTGTTACATCTTAAACACTAAAGACTATCTGAAGAAATTTGATGCCAAGGCTCAAAGAGGAATCTTTTTAGGTTACTCTGAAAGGTCAAAGGCATACAGAGTGTATAATTCAGAAACACAATGTGTTGAAGAATCTATGCATGTAAAATTTGATGATAGAGAGCCTGGAAGTAAAACTTCAGAGCAAAGTGAAAGTAATGCAGGTACAACTGATTCTGAAGATGCATCAGAATCTGATCAACCTTCTGATTCTGAAAAGTATACAGAAGTTGAATCTAGTCCAGAAGCTGAAATCACTCCAGAAGCTGAGTCTAATTCAGAAGCAGAACCTAGCTCAAAAGTACAGAATGAAATTGCTTCTGAGGACTTTCAAGATAACACTCAGCAGGTTATTCAACCTAAATTCAAGCACAAATCTTCACATCCTGAGGAGTTAATCATTGGAAGCAAAGATAGTCCTAGAAGAACAAGATCACATTTTAGACAAGAAGAGTCTTTAATAGGACTACTTTCAATAATTGAGCCCAAAACTGTTGAAGAAGCTCTCTCAGATGATGGATGGATATTAGCTATGCAAGAAGAGCTAAATCAATTCCAAAGGAATGATGTGTGGGATCTGGTACCCAAACCTTCTCAGAAGAACATTATTGGAACAAAATGGGTATTCAGAAACAAGCTGAATGAACAAGGAGAAGTAACCAGAAACAAAGCCAGACTTGTTGCTCAAGGCTACAGTCAACAAGAAGGCATTGATTACACTGAAACATTTGCTCCAGTTGCAAGATTGGAAGCAATCAGGTTACTTCTATCCTACGCAATTAATCATGGCATAATATTATATCAAATGGATGTCAAAAGTGCTTTTCTTAATGGTGTCATTGAAGAAGAAGTGTATGTTAAACAACCTCCTGGGTTTGAGGATCTTAAGCATCCTGACCATGTTTATAAACTTAAGAAATCACTATATGGCTTGAAACAAGCTCCCAGAGCTTGGTATGATAGACTAAGTAATTTCTTAATTAAAAATGATTTTGAAAGAGGACAAGTTGACACAACACTCTTCAGAAGGACTCTTAAGAAAGATATTTTGATTGTGCAAATATATGTTGATGATATAATATTTGGTTCTACTAATGCATCTCTTTGCAAAGAATTTTCTAAGTTAATGCAGGATGAATTTGAAATGAGTATGATGGGAGAATTGAAATTCTTTCTGGGAATTCAAATCAACCAAAGTAAAGAAGGAGTATATGTTCATCAAACAAAATATACAAAGGAGCTTCTGAAGAAGTTCAAGCTAGAAGATTGTAAAGTGATGAACACTCCAATGCATCCAACCTGCACCTTAAGCAAAGAAGATACTGGAACAGTAGTAGACCAGAAGCTATACAGAGGTATGATTGGTTCTCTGTTATACCTCACTGCATCTAGACCTGATATTTTATTCAGTGTATGCTTGTGTGCAAGATTTCAATCAGATCCTAGAGAATCTCATTTAACTGCAGTTAAGAGAATCTTCAGGTATCTGAAAGGAACAACTAATCTTGGACTCCTGTATAGGAAATCCCTAGATTATAAGTTGATTGGATTCTGTGATGCTGATTATGCTGGTGATAGGATTGAAAGAAAATCAACCAGTGGAAATTGTCAATTCCTGGGAGAGAATCTGATATCCTGGGCAAGCAAAAGACAAGCAACTATTGCTATGTCTACAGCAGAAGCAGAGTACATTTCAGCTGCAAGTTGTTGCACACAACTACTTTGGATGAAACATCAGTTGGAAGACTATCAGATCAATGCTAACAGTATTCCCATTTATTGTGATAATACTGCTGCTATTTGTTTGTCAAAGAATCCAATTCTACATTCAAGAGCCAAGCATATTGAAATTAAACACCATTTTATCAGAGACTATGTTCAAAAAGGAATTTTAGATATACAATTCATTGATACTGAACATCAATGGGCTGATATATTTACAAAACCTTTGTCTGTTGAAAGATTTGATTTTATTAAGAAAAATTTGAACATGCATTTTGTGTCTGATTGAAAAATTGCTTGCCTCTGAATAAGAAGTTTGGTTCTGAAGTTTATTCAGGAGCATTTTGGTTCATCAGAAGCTCTTAACTGAGGTTCTGAGGAAAATGTGCTTCTGAAGATGACGTCAGCACTAAAACTTCAGAAGTGTTATTCTTTGCTTCTGAATAGCTTGGTTAGTGGGAACGTTGGCAGTTACTTTATGTAACAGCTGTCCCATTACCCAAAAAGTAGTTTTCTGAAAAGTCTCTGACGTGGTCTATTTGTATTGGAGTATAACAAAAAGGGCAATGATGTTTTTATTCGCTTTTTGACGTACTTACACGCGCCCCCAATTTGTCATTAATGCTGTGTTTGTTTGTCCCCTCTGAATTACAAACGTTTTAATAAAAACACTAAGTCATTTCACACACTTCTCACTTCACAACAAACACTTTCTATTTTTCTTCTCAACCCTCTGCGAACGTAAGCGCATTCTATCATCCTCTCAAAAAACTCCTTAGAACCCTAAAACCACTTCATATCAATGGCATCTTCAAGTTCTGCCGGTGGTTCTTCATCGAATATGGATATAGATACTCCTGCTTATGAAATCAAAGGAAGAACTATGTCGATTGAGGAATGGGATCTAATCATTCAAGCGGAAAATCCAGTGGATTTCACTTCTCTAACTCATCATGGATGCGACTTGGTAAGATTCTACAAAAAGCAGAAGCTGATGAGTTACTTCAGTCTTCTCAACGGTCCTACTTATGAAGTGCTTGTCAGACAATTCTGGGTAAGAGCTTCAGTGTTTGACAAAGTTGCTGCTAAACAGGAAGAAGCTCAGATGATTCTGGTTAATCCTACTTTGGAAGGAAAAACCAGAGAAGAGATGGGTCTAAGCGCCTTCAAGGGGACTGAGATTAGATCATCTGTCATGGGCATTCCTGTAACAATCAATGAGCAAGTGATTGCTCAAGCCATGAGAAGGGATGCTTTTGGGACTTATGATGGAGAAGAGATTCCTAACCCCAGAACAAGCCCATGGAAGGAGATAGTAAACTACACTATCTACGGATCAAAGGATGCTAAGTCTTACAACACCTTAAGCATGGAAAAGAAAATGCTGCTGAAGATCCAAAATGAAAACATTTTTCCCAAAGGTGGAGGAAATGATCAATCTTCACTTGGTCACAAAGTCTTTCTGCATCACACCATCTCTCAGGAAACAACAATGAATGTTCCCAAGTATATGTTTAAATACATGATCAAGGAACTCAAGAAGAGCCAGATGGAGAACAGGAAGTTTGTTCCTTATGGAAGGCTGCTCTCCATAATCTTTCAAGAAGGAGGACTCCTAAGTGCCCTGAAAGATGTGGGTATTTATGATAATCAGAAGCTGGGAGCAGTCACAGGAAAAATAATCAATGGGGCAACCTTAGTCAAGATGAGGCTGATTTCAACATGCAGCAAACTAGATACAGATATGCATGAATCTGATGTCATATCTGATCTAGTCACTCATCACATCCCTATCTGCAAGAAAGATCCCCTTGATGTGCAGAGGGCCTACATCTTAGACTACTACAAGAGCTACAACAAGAAAATCAGCCTGAAAGATATTCCAGAAGAAATGTATGGTGGTGATCTGCCTGTGGCCAAAAGCAGAAAATCTAAGAAGAAGCAGATCACCAAGGAAGAATACCTTGCTGAAAATGCTACTGAGGTGGGTGCTCAGAAGCATAAGAAAGCAAAGAAAGAAAAATCTGCTATGACCACCATTCTTGAGGAAGTGGAGGATTTGGATGATGTCCCTCTTATCAAGAAAAGGACAAGGAGTACTCAAGAAACAGCAGAACAGCCTGCTTCTGAACAAACTGGTTCTGAACAAGCTGCTTCTGATCAAGCTGCTTCTGAAAAGCCTCCAAGTCCCAAAAATAAAAGAGAAGCTGCTCTTCAGACAATCAAAAGGAAGAGGTCTAATTTAACAAGAAATCTGAAGACAGCTGAAGGAAGAAGGGCACAAATGTTGGAAGAACTGGAAGAGAACTGGGATGAAGACTCAAGCCCTAAGAAAGCAAAAAGGACTGCAACTTCTGAGCCCATAGTCATGCCCAGCTTCGAAATGACTGAAGAAATGAAGCAGTATACTAGGGAGGTTGCTGCATCCAAGATAGCAGAGAAGAAAAGGATGAAGATTTTGTATGAAGAAGAAAGGGATGAACGTCTCAAGGCTGCAGGGTATGTGCCTACTCCTGACATTGCTGCTTTAGCATCGGAGTTAGAAACTGTTAAGTATGGAGCAACTCTGCTTTCTCAAGCCTTGAAGAATAAGCAAGCTTCAGGAGCAACTTCATCAGAACCAGCTTCAGAAGCTCCAGAAGCAGTTCATCCAGAAGCTCAGTCTTCAGGTAATCCATCTAACGCTCCAACTAATACTCAGATTCCTTCTCTACCCTCTTCACCCTCTTCATCATCAACAGAATCAGATGACCAACCCCTTAGCCAACATATAGACAAGCTTCTTAAAACCAAACCTACCAAACTAACAGATTTAGGAACACTTGACTGGGAGCAAACTCAAATAGAATTTTCTAAGAATAGAATTAAACTTTGTGAGAAATTCAATTTGCCTCCTACTCATCCACTCTTTCCAGATAATCCTGAACCTGTTAGTGTACAACAACCTCAACCCAACCCAGAACCTACCCAAACAAACTCACCAAATAACCAATCTCCACAAAAAGCCTCTGAAGTAGCTTCAGATGCAACTACTTCAGAAACCCCCCAACACCAAGAATCCTCAACCCTTCACAACTTAGAAAAACATCTAGGTGGTGAAATGCAACCAACACCCACTAAGGCCTCTAAGACAGTTCCTGAAAAGACTGTTTTGGAAACCCAAACAGAAACCCAAACCATCCCTGAGCAAACTGTTCAGGAGCAAACTGCCTCTGAACAAGTTGCTTCTGACCAAACAGCTCCTGACCATCAAACAATACCCTCTGACCATCAAACAACAGAACAACAACAACCAGACTCACCCACTATAATAGACTTAACCTCTGACCAACCAACCACATCAAATACAACTCAAACTGAACCTTCACCCATCCCTGACCATATCCTAGAGTCTGAGTATATAGAGGAACAGCTGATCAGACTTAGTGATGAGATTCAGGCACTGATTCTTCGCAGAACAGTTCCTGCACCTCCTATTCACTATTATGATCAGTGGATAGATCTTCAGAAGAGCTTTGATGAGTTGCTGGATCAACTCAGAACCAAATGTGTGTCATCTCACTCTGCAATGCTGAAGAAGCTTTTGGATGATATGCATGAAGCAGCTAAGGACAAAGAGCTGAATTATGTACCTCTTCTGGACATCACTCCTTTCTATCCTGAAGAAGAGTATATCACAAGAGCTGCAAGAATTCATGCTGGGCATGTAAGAAGAATGAGGGAAAAGGATGAGCTACTTAAGAAGAAAGATGAACAGATCAAGTATCTCTTAGAACAGCTGTATAAGCAAGCCCAACCTTAGTTGCACACCCAACTCTAGCTTGTTTTTACTTTTGTTCTGTGTAGTCTTATCTTTGTACCTTAACCTTCATTTATAAATATTATCATTGTTTCTGAAATATTATGTTCTATTTTTTTAACTCTAATGATATTTATTGATTTTAATGTCATATGCTCTGATACTTCTTGCTCTGATACTTATTATGTTTTTATTTGGTTATATGCTCTGCTACTCTGTCTTTTGTTCTTATTCTTTTTGTTGATGACAAAAGGGGGAGTAAATGTATAGTATTTTTAAGGCACTGAGCCCCACTACAACCACTTCTAAATTTCTTTTAAATACTTCTGATTTGATTTTATGAGTATTTTATTGAAATTTAATTAATAAGAATAGAACTTAGGGGGAGCTTACAAACCTCACCTTAAAGAACTATTAGACTCAGGGGGAGCTTACAAACCTCTGTCCCAGTAGTCAACTTATTAATTAGATCAACAACAATTGAACATTTTAAATACTATTGTTTGTCATCATCAAAAAGGGGGAGATTGTTGGAACAAAATGTGTTTCACAATGAACCTTATTAAGTTTTGATGATAACAAGGTATTAAAAATTGTCAATTGGTTATTACTAATAATTGTTCAAGTGTACAGGACCAAAGGCTACTCAAGTTATTTCAATAGGTCTTGGAAGAACAATGGAAAGAAAAAGAAATTCTGAGCATCTGAAGAAAACTGCTCCTGAAGCTAAACTGCTCCTGAAGAGATGACGTCATCAGAAGCAGAAAGTCATCAGAAGCAAAAGTTTTCATCAGAAGCAATATTTTCACCAGAAGCTACATTTGATCCTTTAATCAAACTGAAGATTCAAAGTTGCTGATTCTCAATTCAGTCTTATCAAAGAAGAACGAAGAACTGAAAGGGAGGTATCAACGGATATATGGATAACACTGAGCACTTGTCTCTCATTAATAGAGTTGACAAAGTACAAGTGTACAACCACTACCTCCACTACTCTGTTTTCTGTCTACGCTACAAGACAAAACAACAGCCATGCCTGCAGAATTTGTACAACTCAAGATGGGAATGAATTTGAAGTTTATTCTTCAAAGGACTACACCCAAATCAGGCAAAGGATCACTGGTGGATAATCAAAGGATTTCAAACGACTCTTTAGACGTGCTGATTATCTCAACGTCTCTTTCACGCCTCTATATAAAGGAGTGAAGACTTGAAGATAAAATAGAGATATACATAAGTTCAAAAGCGCCAAAACTCTGTCAATTTGATTCTACAAAGCACACTGAATTTCTGCACTGATTTGATACATCTTAGAAATTCAAAGTCTAGAGTCTTTTCTGTATTGTATTGTGAACACCACTGATTGTATATCAAGTGTTCAATTCAAACTCAATTCTCTGTATTTTTGTTTGATTAGAAGTCTCTTGCCTGCGTGCTTGAGCATTAGAAGTCTCTTGCTTAGTGCTTGAGCATTGGAAGACTCTTGCTTGTGTGCTTGAGCATAGTTTTGTGAAGTCTCATACTTAGAAAGTATTGAGCAGTTGTAATCTTTGTGATTATAGTGAAATCTCCTTGGAAGTGCAAGGGGGACTGGACTACTTCCGTGTTGTGGAAGGAACCAGGATAACTGCTTGTGTCTTTGTCTTTCTTTTCTCTGCTCTGTTCTTTTCCGCTGCAATCTGACTCTGATCATTTCATCAGAAGCAATCAAACTGCTTCTGAAGTTTTATCAGAAGAAGTATTTTTTAAGAGAAAAAGAAAACACAATTCAACCCCCCCCCCCTTCTTGTGTTTTTTTCACCTTCACATACAACTTTTTATTTTATTTTATAGATAAACGAAATAGTAAAGTCATTATAAATTTTTGACAAAAAAAATAAAAAGTTATTATAAACTCACACATAAATGAAGGTTTTGGGGTTCGAACCTCAGTCATAGTCATGACATATGACCTAACAATTTTGATATTTTACCGGTTGAGCTATGACTCATGGATACATTTTTTTGTTTTGTTTTATTACTCAATGGTCATAACGTTTTGGTTGTTAAATTATTGATATGCATAATTATTTAATAATTTAAAGTTATATGGTGGAGTAGTAAGAAAAAATTGACTAAACTGTCTAGTTTGAAGGTTAGTTTAGAGGCTACTCCTTAATAGATTGTCCATCAAGGATAATCTAAACCTAAAAGGTGTGAGGTTGAATTTATTGTTATATTGTGTTGGTGTTTGTGGTAGGCTTGAGATTGTGAACTGCATCTTTTTTTAATTGTCTTATTTTGGCGTCGATATGGAGTGAGACATTGAAGTGATTCGATGTTTCAAACGTCTTTGTTGAAGGGGATTTGACAACATCTCAATCTTTTCAAATGTCTGATTGCAAGAGGTAAAAATGTTTGGGAGAGGTTGGGTGTGATCTGGGTCTCAATTATATATTCCATTTGGAAAGCTAGGTCCTCTCCCAAACATTTTTGAATTCTGCTCATTACCCAAACAATATCGCTTATTTCCAAAGTAAAAGTAAAAAATGCCCCTATGCATGTTAACTTGCGTAGCGTGAGTTAACATGCGCTAGTTATAAGGAGGACGTAACTTAAGTCACGCAGCGCGAGTTAAGTCACGTAGCGGATGTTAACTTGCGTTAAGTACTATTTTCGTTCAAAACCCAGCAGGCAACCACAAAGCTCAATTTTTTTTCCCCTCCACCTCCAAAAACCCCAAAAGAGAGAAATTTTGGGTAAAAATCTTCATTCCAAATCATTGCAAATCGTCATGAAACAAGTTTCTACGCCCATCAACCATCAAAGAACAGGTGATGTACCGTCAAAACTTTTTCATTTTTGCTAGTTTTGCTGGTAGTTTCGTTTTTCATTTCAGTAGGCGTAGGGCTCAGCGTGAGTTAACTCACGCTAGTTGTAAGGGAAACGTGACTTAAGTTGCGTAGGTAGATAGCACTAGCGTGAGCACGCTACTGACAGTAGCCCATAATTTGAAATTTTGTGCCACTTTTTTTTATTTGCTTTGCTTGCTGCTGCACAAGTCACTTATTTATTTTTTCTTTGTTTTTTTTATTGAGTACACATTGAGTGGCATGGTTGAAAATGTGGCGGAGGATGCCGTTGAGCCGAAACCGGGCAAAAACAAAGCTTCCGGCGAAGGTAAACCAACCAATGATGTGAAGTTTAAAGTGAAAATTTCTTTTCAAGTTGAAGCTCACATAGTTCACAACCAAGCAAAACCGGTAACTTTGAAGAGAATCCTAAACCGGTACCTACCGGTGTTCGTGTTATTCAAGTAAACACTGGGTCATTTTTTACAACAAATGAAAGATGGAAAGATCGAGAAGAATTACTTGGTTGGGTTCGTCGACAAGCGGGTAGAGCGGGATTTACTATTTCTATATATAAATCTAGTACTATAGTGCCATACATGACGATGCAATGTGAGAGGAGTGGTGAATACAAGCCACCTAAGACGAGGAAGAAACCGAAGCTTGAAGTCACGGGCTCAAGGAAATGTAATTGTCCGTTTAGGTTGAAATGTTTCTTTGAAAAAAAACACAAGAATGGTGGATTGCAATGCTTTGTGGAGTTCACGACCATGACTTGGCGCCAAATTTATTCGGCCACCTTCTTGTGGGTCAACTAAGAGGGGAGGAGAATCAAAGATTTATCGACATGACAAAGAGCTTGGCAAAGCCTAGGAATATTCTCACGGATTTGAAGGAAAAAAAACAAAGAAAGTGTGACACTCATCAAGCAAGTGTATAATGCACAAACTAGATGGCGCAAGGGGCAAAGAGAGGACAAGACCAAGTTGTAATACTTGATTACAGAGTTGGAGATGCATCGATATGTCTACTTCACAAGAGCTAATAGCGAGGAAACCACACTTGAAGATTTATTCTTTGCTCACCCAAAATCAATTGATATGCTCAACACTTGTCCCACTGTTTTGGTCATGGACTCCACCTACAAAACCAATACCTACCAAATGCCTTTATTTGAGATTGTTGGTGTCACCTCTACCAAATTGACCTATTCGGTTGCGTTTGCCTTTCTTTCCTTTGAAAGAGAAAATAACTTCATATGGACACTTGAGATGTTGGTTGGTCTTTTGAACTCAAAAAACAACATGCCTAAGGTGATTGTCACTGATAGGGACCCCGCTTTGATGAAAGCCGTTGTCGAAGTTCTCCTTAAAACGGACCATGTGCTTTGCTATTTTCATATTGGGAAGAATGTCAAATCTAGGTGCATCACGGATTGTAGAGTTACGTGAACTTGGATTTCCGGAGGAAACAATGTTGAAGCCACCTCCGAGAAAATTGGCCACCAAAGGGGCACCTAAAAGGGTGACGTTTACACCGAAAACGAGGTCCACGGGTCGAATCCCCTCTAGGTGGGAGACTATTGATGCTCAAAATCCCGATAGTCAATGCTCACATGCCAAGAGTAATGTTCCAAAGACTAAAGGTTCACGTCTTGGCACTTGGTCCCGCTCACAAAATTCAACTCCTACTTTAAAAAAGGAACCTTATTTGCAAATACCATACATTTCACGAATTCCAAATCTCATGAGACCTTTTGTTGAAGATATTGTGAATGTTAAAGGGGATGGTAATTGTGGTTTCCAGGTCGTAGCTAGGCACATGGGATTGAATGAGGATAGTCATGTTTTGGTTCGTCATGCACTTATTAATGAGTTAAAAAAATCACAAGAGTGACTACTTGCCGTTTTATGCTACCGAGAGGCGTTACAAAGAGATCTTTGATGGTTTACACCCTCCAACAAATAAAAATGGTAATGCGCCACCGGAGAAGTGGTTGACCACTCCGGATATGTGTCGCATTATTGCTAGTTGCTACAATAGACCTGTTGTTATATTGACTTTGCCCAAAATGGATGGTGCATGTGAGACATATTTCCCAATCCGGAGTGCTCCACCACTTAATCCACATTCCAACATAATGTGCCTTTGCTTGATTCCGGAACACTTTCTTCATGTGAAGTTGAAAGCAAATTGTCCGCTACCACCTCCTTCTAAGGAGTGGATGACTGACAAGATTGGTGTGGTGGAGCAATGACTTTTTCAGTTTTTGGATAGACAAGCCGCCTTCGATGAGCTCATGTTTAAGGAGCTGATGCCGCCAAAGAAACCAACAAATGAACACAATCCTATTAATTTGGACACTCCGGAAAAGCCAAAGCAAGAGATCGAAGTCATGGATGAAGACGAAGAATATGCACTATCACTATTTTAGTTAGATAGGTTATGACACTTTTGGATCGATCGGTGTTCGTCTTATTTTTTGGTGGTATTACACCCCGACATATTTTTTGGTGGTCGGTTGTGTAATTTTTATATTTATGGCCAATATGTAACTAATATTATATAAATATATGAAATGAATTATTTTGGATCGTTTACGTGTCATTAAGTGTGTTTAAATTATTACGGGTAATTACCGACGAATTTGTGAAATTTGGACCGTTTGGATCGTTTATGTGTGATTACGTGATTGTGAGAAAAACGATGTGTTTGAGTAATTTGGATCGATTATGTCGTATTATCCGATAATCTTGTTAAACTGGCATAATTCGGTTAAGTTATGAATGTGGCGTGATTACGGGTCATTCTACACTTTTCAAGTTTTAGTTCTGTTACTACACTGCATTTATTGCAGTTTCTGTTGTCTGCTATGAACGTGAGTTAACTCACGTTGCACAATACACTAGCGCATGTTAACTTGCGCTAAGCATTCAACAAATAACTCACAAATAACACTAGCGCATGTTAAGTCACGCTACTTATCTTAAGTTACGTTATAATTTGCACTAACGCATGTTAACATGTGTAGGGGCATTTCGATCATTTACTTTAGGAATGAGCGAATCCATTTAAGTAATGAGCAGAATTCAACATTTTCACCTCTTGCAATCAGACCTTTGAAAATATTGAGATGCTCAAATCTCTTTCAACAAAGACAGCTGAAACAACGATCCACTTGGTGAATTATTCGATCAAAATCAACATGTTTTAAATTTTCCCCTAGACAGTGGCTTAATAATCCTTTGGACTGTTTGGGAGTGCATAGTTTTACGTAGGAGTTTGCCTTGTGTTTCTTCAATCATACATTTTTGGTTTTGGTGTTGACTCTTTTGTTATGTGGGTGGAGGGAGCACCTATGTTGGTTATAATGTTCTTGAATCTATTTGATTGTTGTAGGAGTTCAAGGACAAACTATCTTTTTTGGATGTTTGTTTTTAGGTGTTGCTAGATTTTACTTGAGTTTTGTTTGTTCCATGGTGTTAGGGGTGTGGGCGCCTTGTTGCTTTGGGTGTGAAGTACCATCAATTGTTGGTGCTTGGTGTATTTTATTGTACGTTTTGTGTCTTTACTTGCACATTTTGTGCTTGTAATTGTGCTTTGGGTGTATTAATAAATTTCATTTGCTACTTAAAAAAAACTATGGGAGAGGAATTTAGAAATCTCATGCTAATAATTCATGGAAATCGCTAGTTATGAAAGTGAAGACATTGTCATTCAAACAACTCTAAGTAACTAATGGACTGACAAAATAGATTACACAACTGTTTAGAAACTTTTTAATAGTTATTTTATAGTTCTAGTAGCGAATCGAAAAATTTGAGGACTTTTTTTGTTTTAGGGGTTGAGAACTAAATTTGTTGTTTATTATTATTATTTTAAAATTTGTTGTTTATTTAATTGTAATGGAAACAATTATCTATTTTTGTTATTTATATTTAAACAAATAATTTAGGTCTACTCAATATTAGTTAAAAAGAAAAATAGGTTAAGTTACTCAATTTGGTGTCTTTTGTTTGTTCCGCAACTTTTCTAATCTCTTGGGGTAATTAGCATTATTATATTTTTAACGTTTATATCTTTTCATTAAAATATTTAACCGTGTGTGCTAGTGCTACTGCGGATGTTATGCTTTCGTATCCGAATTACACATTAATATATATTTATAAAGTGCACGAACCGTGGTTTCATTTGAATTTCTTGACAACGAACTACATAAACCAAAACCAACTATTTATAAGTATAATTTTACATTAAGTTATATATGTTTTTTTATGTACACACTAAGTTATATATCATAAACCTACTAGCATTTTATGGTCCCAACTTGACTCAACTTATTTCAATCTAAGATCGCACAAATGAAAAATAGGGATATCATTTCGTAATTATCAATTCAGTTACTCTTTCTATCTCAAAGTGTGATAATAACTAAAAAAATTGTCTCAAATTACTTGTCTATTTTATAATATAAATATAATATTTATTATTTTTTCATTAACATGTCCTTATTTATTGCATTTCAATCATTTAGATATTTCACCTACTATAATTGATATGAGTGTTTTAGTAAATGAAACGTACTTTACCATTAAAATCAACACTATAATCATTTCATTAATAACGGTGTGAAACTGAAATGAAACATCTAATTTGAGATGAATAAAATATTTAATTTTCAGATTAAGTGTACATGTAAGCAACCACTTAGACAGGAAATAAACAATAAATAAACCAAAATATACTCCATTTCTTAGGTCATCCCTCTAGTGTTTTACAAAGGCGTAATAGTCATTTTAGTCTCTAAATTTGTAACAAGCAGTCATAATAATATTTCAATGTACCAAAATTTTAAAATAGTCCTTGATTATGCACTATGTTAGTCAAAATAATCTCTTACGCTAAAATGTCTTGCTAATATTGTCATATTAGTCCATCGATATACTTATCTATTATCATATCAGTCTCTATAAGTACTTACTTACTATCATACTAGCCTCTATATGAAAATAGTTAATGTCGGTGTTGAGATACTATTTTAACTAATGGAGTGCACAATCAAAAACTAATTTCAAATTTCGATACATAAAGAGAATATCGTAGTTACTTGTTACACATTCAGGGATTAAAATGACTCATTTTATGAACCAACCTTAAATTAATGTATTTTATTTTTCAACCTCCTGTAACATTTCATTTAGCCTACAATGCTCCATCTTCAATTTTCAACAACCATAGTTTTCCTTCATATGTAAGTGCATGAATGATGTCACAATGAATTTTCTAAAATCACAGTAGCATCTTAATTTTATTAAACTCACAGTGAATCCAAATACACACCAAGTTATTCTTATGGATCTACTTGACATTTAGACATAGCACGTCACTACAACCAACTTTTAGTCCCCTCACCATCAGGATGCGTAAAAAAATTGTCAAGTATGGAGAGTTCGTTGTTCGCAAAATACAAACAAACCTATGATTACTTACATAACCATAATTTAAAATGATATTCATTTGGTTAAATTACATTAGGAGTTTAGAATATAACGTTTGTAACACATTGATTTTTAATATTTTTTTTTCATAATCATCCTTTTAGCGTAGAAACGTTTGCACCGTTACCTTTGACGTAACAAACAAACTGAGGTGACCGTTAAATGTATGATGTGGCTGTTAAACAAGTGACATGGCAAATCCAAATCAGAAAAAAATGATTTTATTTTAATCAATTTTTATTTTAAAAAAAAAAAAAATCATAAAAACAACAAACTTCATCTCTTCCAACCCAAAACACCCTAAAACCAAGAAAAACAAACTTCAATCCGAACCTAAATTCATCTTCATCTCAATTCTGCATTTCAAACCCAGAAAAACTACAATGAGTATTTTGTTTTTGTTTTGAAGAGAATAAAAAAAACAACAATAATTTGCTTAAATCTGAACCCATATGTTCTTTAAATCCTAGAAATCATTGATGAGAGATTGAAACAAATTTTGGGTTTGAGATGTCGAATCTGGAAAAAATGGTGTGGTTCAAATCGAATTTATGGCAAACTAGAAAACCCATAACATGATGTTTGGGTCGGATTTGGTTTCTTGGCAAAAAAACAAACTTCACTCACCCCTTATCAGTGCTCTTTCTTTTATATTTTCATAAATTTTGGTGATGCAGCACCTTGGATGCTCACCCTTCGTCAGTGGCGTACCCAGAAATTTTATAGAGCCTGGACAAAAAATTTATCGCACAACGTTACTTCCTTCCTGCGAATAATTTCACATTTCCTGCAAATAATTTCACATTTCATGCGGATAATTTCACATTTCCTGCGGATCCTAAAATCCTATGGTATTACCTCACCTCGGAACTTAAATCCTTGGCAAAATCTGCAGGAAATGTGTTTCCTGCAGAATTTACACTAAAATCCGCAAGAAAAGCTAAAAGTTCTAGTAATGACTGGACTTGCTACAAAGAAAGTTGGAGCTGAGCCTGGGCTAGTGCCCAGGCTAGCTGGGGGGTGGCTCCGCCCCTCGTTAAAAAAAAATCTAGGATGGAACTTACTTCCATATGTAGACCAGAAGTATGTAATATAAGAAATTCACCATTCTATGTTCTTTTTTAAAGAATCACAAATGTTAACTGTACAAAAAATAGAGTTTATTGTTGAGGTTATTAACTGATCATACATTCCAAAAACAAAACAAAAAAGAACTAAATTCTATCTAATTCTGCATCATTGTCTAGTATTTGATCGCTTGCAAACAGAAGGATTGTAGCTTGTCTCAGCCCTCCTTTTCTGAAAGAAAAAATATATAAATATCATTTAATATTTCAAGACATGAAACTAAGCAAAAATCCACACGACTTTTTAATGTCCATCGCCCCTCAATGTAAGCAAGACACTCAGTGCATAACAATGGAAGAAGGACTAAAAAAGCAAACCTTGTCTTGTTGATTCGTCAACGGCGAAGGCTGAGAATTACTGTGTCTAGTTGTGTTATTATCAACACAACTTCCATTTTTAATTCGTAGTAGCTTGTGCTTCTCGTGTTTTCCATGCTTTTTGTTCTTCTTTTCATTCTCTCTAGATTGGTTTGCCGAGTTTGGAACTGCATTCAGTAGCCCCTTCTTGGCCTGCGTAGAACATATCAGTGTGACACAATTATACCGGCCAAACATAAGGACAGAATTTGAATTATTCAGATTTGAAATGCTCAAATGTGCAGCCAGACAGTGAAGTTTAAAAATCTTACACAAGAAAGGTGATTTGGATCCATTTCTCTTAGACGGAAAGCTTCACTTAATACATTCAAGTCAAAAGGAGATAAGCAAGGTTTTTTCTCATTCATTTTGGTGTTCTTACACAGCTGATCCAGTTCCACCCCTTCTCCCTTCTTGATTTTTGTGTCACCAACCACATTGCGAAGATAATGTGTCTCTGAAATCGACAATGGAAGTGACCTCTTGCAGAAGAATTCATAGTACGGCCAAAGCTTATATTGACTTACGAGATCATGAGCACCACCGAGTTCTCTAGTGCCTGCTTCCAAGAAATAACCTTATTAAAAGTTCTCTAGACATTGAAAGAAAGATGACTTCATGCATCAATTGCACAAAAGAAAAGAAATAGCTAAAGAGACGTCTAAATCATTTTTCCAATAGGAATTAATCAGCAAGCATAAAACAGGAAATCAAATGTGACAATTTCAGAAGTAAATCAGATAAAAATACTCAAACTGAGCATCTAAAAGAGGCTCAATACTCTCGGAGGTAATGCTTTATAAAGTTATGAATGTGAGATCTGAACCAGGCAAAATCATTTAACTACGGTGGGAGCCTCATGAACCAGGCCAACCATTTAGCTATACAGGTTATGTTATGGGCTATGGCACCTGTTGCAGAATATATGTCTTAGTGGCTAATACAATATTAACAGGGTCGGCATTTGTTAAATATATCTAGGTTATTTCTTAAAAAAATTATTTGGAGTGGAGTAAATTACGTCATTATACATTATTTAAAACAGCGCAAAAATATAACTTTTATTGAGCTTCCATGCCTATAACCTGTGGCTTGTATGGATATAAATTTTTCCCTCCCAAACTAAATCAAGACTTCATTTGAAGCTCTCTAGACTTGCCCGATCCCTTCAATTTTCTAAACTACCTAGCCTATAACCATATCTTCTACATGATATCACTAATAAGAATGTATAGATACATAATTCCATTCCGCGTTATGGTTAGGAAAAAAGAGGCATACATGTATAGATGAAATCATTGTGCTCCAATCAATGTATATTACCACAATATTTTAGGCTCCAAAGTAGGACACAGCCGGTGCATACGTACAAAGAACACAGAGAAGGTGGATAGAAACTGGATTCTTTATTCATTAAGTTGAACTCTTTTTTTTCTGCTAGATAGAACTTTAAGGTAAGGTAAGGGGATACTGCCCCAATCCAATTCCAAGGTTTATGATAGAACCAACTGGTATATTATTGCTGAAAATGGGGAAGAATCCCCTTTGATTACAAACAATGGCAATGGAAGCACTTCGAAGATCTGCCTACCTTCCAATACCATACGGCCCTATTCCCCTCAATGACAAGATCCTTCCCTCTCCAATCCTTATAGGCAGCATGCCTTATTTGGCTTAACTACTTCTCAACACACCCTTAACTAATCAACTAACTAACTAACTAACTTCTTAACTAAATATAACAGGTCTGTCAATTTACTTATTGGCTTCCCCTGTACTGAATCAGGGGCACTATTCCCCTGCCTAAAGTTCTCACTCTCACAAAAAGATAAAGAGTTGTCTTGTGCAAAATGACTTACTTTCCAAGTCAAGGCATGGAAAATGTCAATGAATGATCAAAGCATACAGAAATTAATCTAATACCATGTTGAAAATATAGAAGGGGAGAGGTTGGGACAAACAAAATATAATCATGACAACCAACTGAACCATTTCAAAGTTTTTTTCTACAAAACAAAGAATAAACTATACTGCTGGCTTTTATCCATATACACGTAAGAATACAACGAGGCAACATGAGCACTAGTTTATCAAATATACAACCAAGGATAACTAGACCAACGTATAAACAGAGCATAAAAACTAGTTTACATATTCATCAGTGACTCCTAACGTCGAAAGAAAGGTGGGTAATTCAAACTTTTAAATGTAAGAGCAAGTCTTCAACAGGATTTTTATGAGTGATCACTTCACGATCATAAAGGTCCCTTAAGCTCTATTTGCTATATCACCGAGTTTAAACCTCACAAAATTCTACGAACGTGAGGGTCTAATATAACAGTGAATTAAGAAAACAGCGAAGTGTTGCAGTACAGAAAACAAAGAAAAGAAACATTTTTCTGTGCTACAGAACAAAAAGCTCTGCCAATTCCTATGTTTTGTTTTCAAGAATGTGTTGATTTAGCAGGCAAATATTAGAATACGTCAACTATAGTAAATCCAATCATATAGCCTTGGCCAAACAAGACCCTAAAAATGAATAAGTGAATATGTCTGAAAATGGAGCAGAGCTAATGATTGGGACAATGTTAAGTTATTGTTTGTAAAATTTGAAACTAGACAAAGTTCTTCATTCTGCATCTTTTTTCTTTCTTTTCATTTTTGGCATGAAAATAATAAACCTTATAGTAAAAAAAGAAATATTTCTGATTAAAATTAAACTGCAGATTTTTTTTTTGATCTATAGACCAGATACATAAGTTATTGAATGAACCTTAAAAGTGGTTTTTTGCTTATAATAGTACGGGGTTTACATCATATTAACCTATAAATGCATAATCAATCTTCCCTTGCCGGCTGCCACCCTTCAATTCTAAACTACATAGCTTATTGCCATATCTTCCACATGATATTACTAAAGAGACAATATATAAATAGAGAACGTTTGAATTGACTTATTTTTGAGCTTATGAAAAATAGGTTATGCAAATAAATAAGCTTTTATATTAATTCATAAGTTCTCCCTAACGAAAATTGTATCTTCATAAGCTGTTTTTCACAAACTACCTTGACAAGCTTATGAATAATACATAAAAGCTTATTTATTTACATAAGCTCAAAAATAAGTCAATCCAAACAGGCCCTTAATCCAGTTTCACATGGGAATAAAAGGCATCCATCCGTGTAAAGATAAAATCATTGTGCTCCAATCAATGCCATTACCACAATAAATATTTAAGTTTCCTTACTTTAACCAAAACATCAATAAAAAATTATGAAACACAGATCCAAAGTAGTGAACCAAGAAAACAACGATGGTAGGTAGCAATTATATTTGGAACCCAAAAACATAAACAATCAATACGGCACATGTAAAGTTCTTACCCCTCCCAAAGTTTTTGCCTTCAAGATCCATCTTCAAGATTTGAAAAATGAGGAAACCTCAAACAGAGAAGAACACTCGCGCGTAACAGAGAGAAGAGCGTGTTGGTGGCGATGCGAAACAGAGAATAGAAGGTTAGGTTTAGGTTTTTGTTGTTTCTAAAGACCCTGCTCCTATTTATAAGAGATAATTGGATTAAAAAAAGTTTATCGTAAATGTAAAGTGGAATATATTGAATTAGAAATGATGAAAGTAATATTAATTAGAATTATAAAGGAAAAAAAGTGATTAATGTTGTATTGAAAAGTGAAATGACTCAGTTATTTTGGAACACATTTTTTTCGTAAATGGTTCAATTATTATGGGACGGAGGGTGTAAATATAAATTGATGTGATAGTGCAAATTTTTTTTTTTTTAAGGATTTATGTGATAGTGCATAAACTATATCAATTTGCATCTTTTTTCTTTCTTATTTACCCTAAAAATATGAGATACCCCAATCATATTAAGACTTGGACTCACTATTGTAAAAAACATGAAGTTTCACGTTGTAGTTAATCTTAATTATTGCTTTGAAATCATATGATTTATATTTCAAATTCGATTTTACATAATAAAACAATTTCAATCACCGATTCAAGATCAAACAACCTAAGATTTGTTACAGTGTAATATTATCCTATTGTAGCTTCACCAAATCTATTTTGATCATACTTTTCTGTACCCTAAAGTTCTCTCCAACAAAAAGATAAAATAGAGTTATATTGCTCAAAATGAATTATGTCTTTAGTTTATGCATGAAAAATCTGTATGATCGAAGTATAAAGAAATTAACGGGGTTAGGAAAAGATGTCCAAACTTTATCGTGGCAACCAACCAAACCATTTCGAGGTTTTTTTTACAAAACAATCCATAGAAGTAGTGCTTTTACCCATAAGTTAGAGATGGGAGCTGCAAATGAGGAACAAATTTATACGCAAAGTTGTTAGACGCTTAGTCTATAATAACTCTTAAATTGTAAACTCGACTCTTAAACTTGACTTGTACGAGTCTATGAAAAATTTAAAATTACTTTAAAACAAGGGTTAAATATATTTTTGATCCCTATAAATATACCAACTTTGCATTATAGTCTCTTTAAAATTTCCTTCAACTTTTAGTCCATATAAAATTTTCAATCACTACTTTTGGTCTCTATTTTTAAATAAATTTTTGTATTTTTTAATGAAATTTGGCATAAATATGTAAAATATTGTAAAAAAATCTAGAATTTTTTAACAAAACGCAAATTAAACATGAATTTTTAATCATCAAATATATAAAAATTTATATTAAATTCATGTTTTGTTAATATATTTTTTTTTTAGAGATTCTTATAATATTATGAATTTTTCTGCAAAGTTTTATTCAAAAATTTGAATTCTACATACGAGTTTACTTTAAAGGAGGGACCAAAAGTGAAGATGAAATTTTTTTAAGGGACTAAAAGTTGAAGAAATTTTTAGAGGGATTAAAACGAAAAATTGACATATTTATAGAACAAAAACATATTTAACACTTAAAACAAATAGTGGCATATATGTTGTGGTTATGCTACGGGAAGAGACCGACTATTATAGGAATATATCGAAAGAAATTGCACACAGGATTTTTCTGCATTGCCCATGCCTAATGGCATTGTTCAGCTATATACGTTGTGGCTATGCTACGAATTGATGCAAGCAAATGCTACATTACTTGTTTCAATCAATTCATTTGGATGCTTCATTGAGTCTATATATATCTCGTAAATTCAAAACAATAACCTCTATTTATGTTTTTTGTAAACTCTAATTTTTATTAATATATTCTTCATCATGTTACATTTGATTTATTTTGTTTTAATTACAGATATTTACTATCAAACTCATTGCGGGTATGATTGTCGGTACATCCATATTGATCTTTTTGATCATACAATTATTTGTAGCTGCATCTAAGTGTGTCAGCATTCATAGTTGAGAGGGGTGTTTTATTGAGAGAGATATGATGAGCAATTATAAATCATTGGCAAAAGAACGGTCTTGATTATTAACAAGAATTCTTGTTAATAATATAATATGAATTATTAACAAGAACCATTCTGTTACAACCCAAGGTTATATTTGTTCCTCCTATCTCTCATGTAAAACACTCATCTCACAATAAAATATTCAAGTATTACATTTTTTACAAGAAGTATTACACTATAGTGTAAGTTTATTTATTTCGCATGCACCTGCGCGTGCATATATATATATGAGACATATCACATGAAAATGGATAACTTATATGAGAATGATAAGAATAATTGTCGACTCTTAGATTCATTTTAGATGATGGAGATTAAAAACTTTAACATGTACATCTCCTTGTTGTATTATTTCTCCTTAACCCATCATCTCTCCTAATTATATATATATATAATGCATATTTGTTATATTGACGTTCTAATCAAATATAGTGCATTTGATAATTTTTTCTATGAAATAAAATTTAAGGTGGAGGGGATGATGCTCTAGCCAAACCAACCCAGCTGCCTGGTCAATCTCAAAGATCTTATTGGCCTGCAAACCTGAGACGCGTCGCCACAGTCCCAACCTTATCAGCACCGGGGGTGTACTAATCAATGAACCCACCCCCAACACCTACTTTCTTTTCCGACAAGATCCACAAGCCTAACCGGTCACGACATGTTGTTATTGAGTTTGAGGGACTTTCGCTAACAAAATCCATGCATAAACCTAGACCCCGGCTACTTTCTTAACCAAAGCGTCAAGACAACAGCCAAATGTGACCTTTGGAAATCTAAGATAGAAAAGATCTTAGAACTCAAGTGCATTATTACTATAACTCTTACATTGCCTGTACAATATTTTTGCTTGTAAAAGAATATCTCTTAACGTGACCGAGTTTGACTTTTATTTTCAGGTAAATTGTGAATTTTTTAACCATGTCCCAAGTTCTTCTTGGCCAAATATCTTCTCTTTCTTCCCCTATTTTGATAAACCATGTCTGCTTCTTAAATATTGCTATTTTAAAAGATAATGGCGAAATGCATAAGGGGAAATGTCACGTTTTAATCTCAAACAATTGTGTCTCATTTGGGTTTAACTTCAAGCTATACAATACAAGGCAATAATATCATACTTGCATTGGAATTCAAGGAATATGATTCTGATAAAGACTAATAACAAACATACAAAATTACTAATCTTTAGTAAAATTGGTACTGATAAAGACTAATAATGAGAATGTTAATACAAGTTCCCCCCGAAGAAGCAACCAATAACATCTATATATTACTTATTTGTATGGAAGAATCAAACTATAGTAGAAATATGCTTTCTTTTTATCCTTTCTTTTTTATATCTATATAATAAACTTATGCTTATGTCAATGTTAATGCATTATTAGTCTAGCATGTTAGTGCTAAATATGGTTTTTCAGAAATTTACCAACAACTCCTATTCTCTTCTTTGGCTTCCATCATTGCTGATTCTGCTAAGTAGTGCTTCAGTCAATGGTGTTGAACAAAAGGTAATCCATCAATTTAATTTCTTTCAAATTTGAGCTATCTCCCAATATGCTATTTTTTGTGTTTTATTCTTTATTAACTTAGGCACAATTTGACTTGTTTGCAGAAGTTTTACATTGTTTTCCTAGGAGCTCACCCTGTTAGTAGAGAAGGATCAATAGAGAGTCATTTAAATATTCTCTCAGCTGTTAAACAAAGGTGACTAGTCTATTTAATTTGTCAACAGTACACTTCCCTCTCCTTCTAAGTGCAAGCCTAAAATTA
The DNA here is from genome assembly GCF_003473485.1 of Medicago truncatula. Lineage (NCBI taxonomy): Eukaryota > Viridiplantae > Streptophyta > Magnoliopsida > Fabales > Fabaceae > Medicago > Medicago truncatula. The sequence goes on from NC_053049.1 coordinate 38,332,664, forward strand.
CTTAAAAGTGACATATGTAGCTCATGTTCAATCAAATACTATATAGGACCCTATTTGGAATTTGGATAAACATTTTAATTAAGTGCTTATAATGTAAATGCTTATCATACAAGTCAGACTACTTTTGTATATGTTATAAGTTGTTTTTCTAATCTATCCTGGAGAGTTAATGAAAATAAGCTGAAAAAGGCTTATGGACATGTAATAAGCTGTCTCCATAAACTCTCATAACTAAAATTACAAGTGTTTATGTCAGTAGATGAACTCAAACAAGTCAATCGAAATAGGCCTCTAGTTTCAAAATTAAAGGCATTATTATCACAATGCCATCTGAGAGAAATTAATTTGGTTATTCTGATTTCATTTCTGTTCTATTGTTTCTTAATCTTTGTTTACTTGGCAGCCATGTTGAAGCCAAAGAATCCATAGTATACAGCTACACAAAGAGCTTTAATGCATTTGCTGCTAAACTGTCTGAGGATGAAGCAAACAAGTTATCTGGCATGATATCATTTTTTTCTACTACTAGTCCCTTCATATCTGTTCAAATTGTTTATATTTAGTCATTTGTTAATCTTTTTTGTATGTGTAGCCATGAATGAAGTTCTCTCAGTACTTTCAAATAAGTACCGCAAGCTACACACAACAAGATCATGGGATTTTATTGGATTACCTTTGACAGCTAAGAGAAAACTGAAACAAGAAAGTGACACTATCGTTGCTATTTTAGATACAGGTTTTTCTTTCTGTGCATTTCCTTGTTCTTTATGACAGATTTTTATGTAATGGTATTTCATGGTTTGTTTGCAAACCACTTTGTTTCCTTATTGGCGTGATGTAGGGATCACTCCTGAGTTTCGAAGCTTCAAGGACGATGGACTCGGTCCTCCACCCGCCAAATGGAGAGGAACTTGCGACAAATATGTTAATTTCTCAGGCTGCAATAAGTAACATCCCTATCCTTATTTACTTACTTTTTTTAAAGAGTAGGAATTGAACTTGATACCTCAAAATTCACAACAAATCGAGGTACTAATCGTTGAAAATATATTTAAGTATGGCTGCATATACATAATTGTGGGAAAAATTTAAGTTTTAGTATGCTAACACTATGTTTTACTACATTCTTCACTTGATGGAAAACTTTTAGCAGCTATTAGAGTTAGTTAACTGATAGTATGGTTAGTTTTGTAATTGTTACTTGAGAAGCAAGTGACAGAGTTGTTAAGTGTAGTTAGTTGAGAAACTTGCTATATAAGCAAGTTACATGTTTATAATTCACAACCTAAGTGATATTGAATAAAATTTGATCCTTTCAACTTGTGCTATTCTCTTTTCTCTCTAATCCTTCTTGTTCCAAATTAACAAACTTGTTCCAACAGCAAGATCGTTGGAGCCAAATACTTCAAACTTGATGGAAGGTCAGAATCATCTGATATATTATCTCCCATAGATGTGTCAGGGCATGGAACTCATACAGCATCAACAGCAGCAGGCAACCTTGTCCCAAATGCAAGTCTCTTTGGATTAGCGAATGGGACCGCTCGCGGAGCAGTGCCTTCAGCAAGGTTAGCAATATACAAAGTGTGCTGGAAAGAGGATGGATGTGCTGATATGGATGTACTTGCTGGTTTTGAGGCTGCTATAGACGATGGTGCGGATGTCATATCCGTTTCCTTGGGTGGAGAAAATTCAAATTATTTGCAGGACTCTATATCAATTGGTGCATTTCATGCCATGAGAAAAGGCATAATTACTGTCGCCTCAGCCGGAAACGATGGACCAACTATGGCAACTGTCGAAAATCATGCTCCATGGGTTGTTACGGTAGCTGCTAGTGGCATTGACAGAGACTTCCATAGTACTGTAGAGTTGGGGACCAGAACAAATGTTTCTGTAAGTTTTATTAATTTTGCTAATCACATATTCTATATTTAATCTTTTTCCTTCAAAAAAAAAAAATTCTATATTTATAAAGTAAAATTGAAAGCGCAAATGCACCAATGAATAAAGTAATTGTACTTTATTTAATAGTCTTTTCTGTTTCAACCGAGAATTATGCAGGGAGAAGGAGTAAACACCTTCAGTCCAAAACAAAAACAGTACCCACTTATTAATGGGATGGATGCAGCGCGAAACTCTTCAAGCAAGGATAATGCTAAGTAAATTTTATGTTCGATTGATTATCAATAATACCTTATTAAGTTTATCTATGTTAACAATTAACATTTTATACATCGGCAGGTTCTGCGCCAAAGGCTCCTTAGAGCCAAATAAGGTGAAAGGAAAGATTGTTTACTGTAAATTTAGAACATGGAGCACTGAAGCTGTTGTGAAAGCAGTAGGAGGAATTGGTACTATAGTTGAATATGATGAATTTCAAGATTCTCCTGAAACATTCATGGCTCCTGCTACATTTGTGAATAGAAGCACAGGTCAAATTATTACCAATTATATACAATCTACAAGGTAAAAAACATGGCATTCTTTGTTCTCTAAAACTTGCTACTAACTAATAATTAAAAAATTAATATTTGCTACAACCAACATTTTTTCTACTGGATTATCTAACAACATAGATTTACATAATAAATTTCTTGGTTCAACAAAGATCACCATCAGCAGTGATACATAAGAGCCATGAAGTGAAAATACCAGCTCCATTTGTTGCTTCTTTTTCATCTAGGGGTCCAAATTCAGGATCTCAACATGTTCTCAAGGTACCAATAGTTGCTATTTTTTCTCCACTCAACCATTTATTTGTTAATAATACAAGTAATTTCTTTGAGTGAAATTCATTGCATTTGTAACATTAGTGGACTATTTTTAGCCTCTACACTGTTGAATAATCTCTTGGATGCAGCCTGATGTAACAGCTCCTGGCATTAGCATCTTGGCATCATTTACACTTAGGCACTCAATTACTAGTATAGAAGGGGACACTCAATTTTCAGTATTTACACTAATGTCTGGCACTTCCATGGCATGCCCTCACATTTCTGGAATAGCAGCATATGTGAAGTCATTTCACCCAAATTGGACCCCTGCTGCAATCAGATCAGCTATAATGACTACAGGTGAAAAATTAAAGGCTTCAATGTACTTTTGACTCTAAATATCGTGATTGTGGTCAAAAGTTTCTTAGCTAGACGACTTGTTACAAATTTTTTAATTTTTAGAAAACCATGCTGAATATTGAACTTCAGTGTCAAGTCAATAAATAATGTCACCTAAGCATAAATTTGAGAAAAAAAATTATGGGAGACTACCGACCGAATTACAAAGGAGAAACCACAAAAGGGGTCAAAAAAGCTAAAAAACTGAAGGACAAAATCGCAGAATCACGATAACTAGGACTAAAAAGTGCAAACCAAAATTAAAAGCTTATTTTCAGTTCCTATATTATATAGTTAATCTGTGTTATGACATATACAATCACTCTAGTCATGACTTATGCACACTCTTTGTCAAAGCTAAACCAATGAGCCAGAAAGTTAACAAGGAGGCTGAGTTTGCATTTGGTGCCGGTCTAGTTAACCCAACAAGAGCTTTGAATCCTGGTTTAATCTATGACATGGATGAATTTGGTTATGTCCAGTTCTTATGCCATGAGGGATATAATGGTTCCACTTTATCAATATTAATTGGCTCTCCTGTAAATTGCACTTCATTGCTTCCTGGGATTGGCCATGATGCCATTAACTATCCAAGCATGCAGTTAAGTGTGAAAAGAAACACAGAATCAACAATAGGAGTTTTCAGGAGAAGAGTTACCAATGTAGGTCCTGGACCAACAATGTATAATGCTACCATTAAATCACCAAAAGGTGTGGAAATTACAGTGAAGCCTACTAGCTTGATTTTCTATCATACCCTGCAGAAAAAGAACTTCAAGGTAGTTGTGAAAGCAAAATCTATGGCAAGCATGAAAATTGTATCAGGTTCACTTATTTGGAGAAACCCTCGTTACATTGTTAGAAGCCCTATTGTTATCTATAGTTCATAAAGTAACAATTAATAGTGGCCAAAATCAAGCTTGTATGTGTGACACTTGTTTCAATTCTTCTTCTTAATGTTTACACTTATTTCTATTTTACTTATTTTTGATAAAAAAAAAAAGGGTAATGGTATCACTTGATAGAAATAATTGAATATATACTCTTAATTTATCTTAACATTAAAATTCTCCGTACATTAGTTGACTTTTTGGACCAACTCAAATAAACTTTAATCAAAGAAAAATAATGAGGGAAGACATTGACCACTTAAAATTCATTATTGGGTGGGCATTGGACGCATTATTTTTTCTTATTTAGTGAACCTTATTGGTACTAGTTGATACCATATTAATGCATTACAGACAGAAAGCAATAGTTTCAGAGGCCGGGTTCTAGATGGAAATGCCAAATCGATTGGTCCATGAGAGTGATAAAGAATTATGGCTGCTTTGGTTAAATTCCGCAAAATTTGATTAATCAATGTTTTTTTCTTCTTCTTTCAATTATGTGTATGGACCACCTTTTTTATGAGAATTATCTGAATCATCTTTAAATTATGTAGACTATTAACAATGTGAATGGTATATTTTCCTCTATCCAATTTGAAGAAGTAGCTAACATTGTAGCCATAAATTAGGGAACAAGTTTATATAGAATGGTTCAAAAGAAAAAGTTTATGTGAAGTCGGCATTACTTAATAAAATAATTGAAGTTCTTGTCCTTAATGAAACTGATTAAAGGGGTTAAGTGGAAGGAATAAAAATAGTATTGATGAAAGTGTATAACAAATAACTTTGTGTAGGTGATCTTTTCTCTCACACGAATTAGGTGAAAAGAAATTGTCAAAAGGAAAAAATGTGCTTGAGCAAGTCTAGATTCATTGTCACATTTTACTCTCTTCGAAGAAGCCAAAACTAATACTCAACTACTCATGATGTACAAACCTTTTATACATTACAAAGTCTTGTGCCTCTCAGGTTCACACAAAAACCTCCACTTATAATTAACACATGTTCAATAATTCATATGATCATGCATATTGTGTTTTCTTTTTCCCTAATAGCCGTGGATATTATATCATTTCCAACATGTTAATTGCACACCAAATGCTGCGCACAATTTTAGAACAGTTAATCGTTGATTAACAAAGTGAATAAGATGATTAAGACACACTTATTATATTAGCCAAAGTAAATTACCAAATTAGTCTCCGACTTTGTATGACACTCTCAAATAGGTTTTTGAGATTATGAAATATTTCAAAAAACCCGCAACACGACTCTATTAAAATGTCAAGTTGGTCCTTGTATTAAACCACTTGCTATCAATTATGTCACTATATTTTAACAACTTACTATCAATTTGATTCTTACATTTACCCTTACTATCAATTTAGTCCATAAAATGTTGTCAGTCAGTAACTAATATGAATAAACTTTGATAAAGCAAATCAAGGATCTTTTTGAAATATTCATGATGTTAGAGACCTATTTGGGAGTGTCCTACAAAGTCAGAGACCCATTTGGTAGTTGACTCTATTTGTTATTTATCACTAATTAGTGTATACAAATCGTCTATGAGATGTCAGCTTAGTGGTAAAAGCTTCATCTTTCAGCTTCGAGAGACATAATTTAAATCCTCTCCAATTGAAAAATGACCATGAGTGGCATAAGAAAACAAGTATATAAACTATGGAGAACTTTTGATTTACAATATCATTTTTTTGAACATGCATGCCAGACAAAGGATAATGGATCATCATATCTGAATCAATTTCTTAGAAGACTTTGATTACTACAACTCAAACAAAGGCTTCAAAGTTAATTAAATATAATATTACTCTACATTGTCTACAGAGGAGACGGTATATAGGCCAAGAGTGGTTATTCTGGGATCAAATTTCCAGAAATCTATCTTAGCAAAGCCATACCTGACATGATTAGGGAAATTTCTTGCCAGACTCTATTCACATTTGCAGTCTGAATTTCCCTATCTGTACATTTTTCTCCTTACTCAATTAAAAAAAAAAATCAAATCAGATATTCATAATACATTAAGAAAAGTGCATCTGGGTAATCTTTAGGTAAGCTGTTGATATAAAGGTAGAATCGCAACAAGTCCTCTTTTGAAACTGTTTCGGCATCAACTACATCGTCATCACAAGTGAGTACCCATAGATCCTCAGAATTAACTCTTCTTATGCTCCCGCGGCAAAATGGACAAGACTCTGACTTTGTGTTCCTGCAAGTTTGGCATAAGAGTGTTACAAGTTATAAACAATTTCACATAAAGTAGTACGGTTGCTAAATGATTTGATGCATTATCACTGTAAAACTTTTTACAGCATCAACCAATCACAATCTATCATTTGTATGACTTTCCAGTTAGATATGATTAGAGTAAAAAAAGGTTTATAATCCAACGGTTATGATTGATGGATAGTGTAATTTTTTTTTACGCTATCAGTGCATATAAATTAAATTCATTAGCATGATCACCAACCACTTGCGGTAGCATTTGATACACATAGCATGGCAGCAATTAGGCAAAACCATTTTGGTGCATGGTTCTAAGCATATCCCACATTCATCTTCTCTTTCCAAATCAACATTGGTGGTTAGTTTTCCATTTGCTTCAATCATCTTCTTGCCATAACTTGGACCGTCCAAGCTAGTGTGTCCTTTCATACAAATCTCCAACTTCTCCAAACTACCATGAAGCCGCTGGAGAGACGGTAATATAACAGCTAAAGTTCAAAAAAAGGGAGAAATTAGTAAAGGCAAACACAAAAAACAGCACAGTTTCTTTTGTTGTTGGGGGTTGAAATAATTAAATAACTTCAACAACAAAAGGTGTCTTTTAAAAGTCAAAGGTTCACACACCATAAAAGTCCTGGATGGTTGCTTTCCTTCCATGAGAAGTTATACTTGGTCTACCATCATTATGTACCTTTGTTAAGAAAAAGAAGAACATCATAATAAACACCAACAACAAAATAAATAAATCATGTAGCAAAATCAAAATTAAATTACAAACAAGCATTGAGGAACCTAATCCTAAGCAGAAAAAGCAGTGTTGTCAATTGTGGATTTCAGAAAATAGCACTTTGTTCAAATTCCCCTACACAACAACGCTATAGCCAGTATTCCGCAATATTTTGTACTAAATAGCGTATTACAAAACAATAGCAATTCATTCAAATTCCTCTACGCAACAGCAATATAGTGCTACTATAGCAACTAATTAACAACACTGAGAAAAGGAACAAAAACAAAAGCCAAGTTTATTGAATCAACAGATTACTATTATTATTATTATAATTATTAAGATAGAATTAAGATTTAATCACTACATATAACAATTATATTTGGCTATTCGAGAAAATTACACAGGAGTGAAAGGGAAGCAGACAATAAGTTGTGCTGCTAACACTTTATGGACGGCAAAACCAATCCTCTTAAAAGTTAACAAAACAATGCTATGCACACCCTTTGAACTATTTGTAGAGAGAACTTAAAATATGGAAAACACCGGCATTGACGAATTGACTAACCTTGTATATAATAATATGGAAGAAGTTGAGATATCTGTGTAGAAAACATGAACAAGAACAATCCATCCATTGTAACAACAACAAAAAAAGAGGAGCCAATTGACTGTAAACCAATTTCATTTGGAAAACACTTCCACCCTTGCCTCTTGGAATTGCAGCAGCCCTATACAAAAACATACCCATAACAAAATTTCAGAAACAAAAAAATCAGACATCAAATTCATACTAGATTAACCAATATAAAAGAATTAAACATGATGATGACCCTTTTCAACCAAGAATCATTTTTTGTTCATAATTTTGAATTTTATAAATAAATAAATAAATAAATAACATACAAAGCATTGGCATGGTGAATATCAGCCTCAAGTAGTTTGAGGGAATCATGATAAGGTAAACGAGAAAGCATCATTTCCATCTTTCCTCACTAATTTTTTTTTCTTTTTCTTTCTTCTCTGTATGTATTTAAAGAGAAGAAAAAAAAGGGTCAAAGAAAAAGCCAACAAGTGTTGACTAAGCTTGTGGATGAAGATGAATTTTGATGAGTAAGATGGATGAGGATGAAGAAAAAGGAAAGAGGGTTATGTTATGTTATGTTATGGTGGCTTTGAAGAAGAAGAAGAAGAAGAAGAAGAAGAAAGGAGAAGGAACTGCCAAAGCAAAGAGGAATGTCGTATCAAGTTGAGTTGTGTTGCGTTTTGTTTGTCGTTCTTTTCTATGTGTTGGGACTCATGAGATATGATAAGATTACGAAACTAACACGACTCACGAGACTACGCGATATATCGCCTTTCCTTCTTTCTTCTTTTAACGCTCCTATCATTTATTTTCTTACGCAAAATTAATATTAATTTCAATTATTATAATTGTTTTTGATAAAAAAAAATAAAAAAACCCAACACCCTTCTTATTCTCCTTGAAAATGAGAATTTCCAACCACCGGTCTATTTGACAAAAAAAATAATTTAATTTTACCGTACCATAATAAATAGTATAGTAAAAAGAAAGAGTAGTGATATTTGTACCTCTTTCTAAACAACTTCTATGACAATTTTGTTTTTTCTATTTTGATTGGTCAAAATTAATAAGGAGAGAAAAAGGTAGAGAGAGAATAAGAATATAATTGGTTGTACAAATATCATTTCTCAAAAAGAAATAGACTCAAGTGCAATAAGATTAAGATTTTTCGTCTAATTAAATGAACTATCCCATATTTAACAATACTTTGGATTATTTCTCGTAACCAAATCACGGCCTGATGATAATCAGACAACAACTTGTAAATCACTTTATGGCATGTTCAACGAAATAACCGTATCGACACACATCATTTTTACATGTCATCTATTAAAGGTCATGCATAATAAGTGGAAAGGTACATCATCAACCCTGGTTAAACATGTAGAGTCTTAAAATATTTACTGACTTGAATGTTGAAGTTCGTGTAGGTAATACTTGTAACACCCTAATTCTCGACGATAATTTTAGATAATAATAATAATCATAGTTTTAACGAAAAGGATGTCACACGCATTCGTTCATCTTTCACATAATAAAATAATAGAGAATCAGATGTAACAGCGGAAGATACTTCATAAAATTTCATGATTATAAATGTCTTGTCTTTAACATTATTTAATAAAAAAAACTTAAACCATCATAGTACTTAAATTAACTTTATAATTTAAGAACATTCAACGCTTAACCGAACCCCCAGTGTTACAGATCAGAGCACATATCTATTCGACTACTTAATATCCCAAATAATAGCTATGGTGGTATGTCCCCCATCGCCACCTTCTAAGCATCTCGCAAATCTAAAGCTCCTCGTCCTGAATATCTGTACCCCAAGGGTACAGACACCAAAATACACAAAACAACAACAAAGGGTTGAGAATTCACATCATAACATATATTGGGATATATGAATAATAAAGTATATAATCATATTTTCATCGGTCCTTCATCTCATCATCATCAATCATTCATCATACCATCCTCAATCATTCATCATAATATTCACACAATTCATTTCATAAACATCATTAACACATACATCTTATGCACACCTTTAACACATATATCATATTCACATTATTAGCACATATCATAGTTCACCTAACATAACCTATATGCAACATACTTCATCCCTAGATCTACATGCATGCCGGTACCAGATCCTATCGTCATAATAATGTAAGTCAGAGGTGTGTTACTGAACTTACATCCGTCATCCGTCATTTGTCATTATGCAGTATGATATGATGCATGTGGACCCACCAAAACATCATTTATAAGAAACATAAACAACACATCATCTTTACGTCATAGTTACTCGTCATATTGCTTGTTATTAGAAAACAAGTACGTCATTCGTCATACATCATTCGTCTTTAATAATCATAACATCATCTTACATCATTAGCAACTCATCATTATTTTACACCATATATTCGTCTACTTATGTCTAACTCATAATTTTGTCATATTCACATCATATTTAAATCTTACACCCACCATTAGTTTGATTTTCATTCTCTGCATCTTTTACTCCTAGTGACATACTTCATCCTTCATCTTATCCATGCATTAAACCTACCTATCCTTCTCCTCGTTTATATGCACCTCATCAACTCTTTAACATTACCGCTTATATTAACTCTTATTCCCTACAACTTAACAACCTTCCTAAGCTCATTATTATTTAAGGATATTATGTTTAACCTCATCAATTACCCATAATCATCTACTCTATTATTCCCTCTTATCATCATATTTTCATTTCTTTAACTCATTCATATCTTGTACCTAGGCATGGCAACAAAACCCATACCCGTGGTTACCCGCCCGAACCAAACCCAATTTGACGGGTTTTCCCCGTTTTGACTGGGTTTGGGTATGGGTATGGGTTTCCCCGATATCAAAACACGGGTATGGGACGGGTAACGGGTATATAGGTACCCACCCCGAACCCATACCCAAACCCGTCCCAAATGTAAAAAATTACTTTATGTTGATATGTTATGTTATTTTGTTTGATAATTATCATGTTCATAAAAACTACCATTGATATTTAAATGATCAACTAAATCATTTTGTCTAACAAATATGAAAGTGAGCTTATTGTTGGATAATGTATTACAACGTTGCTCTTGGGGATGTTAAAAAACTTCTATTTTTTATTAAAAAAATTATTCAATGCGGGGACGGGGATGGGGCGGGGATACCCGAACCCGTCGGGGACGGGGATGGGATTCAATTTCTCATCCCCGTTGGGTATGGGTAGGGTAACAGGTAAGTATATGATAATCGGGTATGGGGATGGGGAAGGTAAAACCCGTCCCCACCCCGCCCCATTGCCATGCCTACTTGTACCTTACTTCATAATTTGCCACGTCATTAACGTCATTTATTAACTTATTCATTTACCATCGTGTCTCTTTAATTTATCCTAGTTCTTGCTCTTCATGTAGTCTCATCGTTGCATCTATCATTTACTCTAATTTACTATTATTTTGATCCTCATTAGTTCTTGAATTACCCTCTCACAACTCTCTCTACTTCGCTTCTAAGTCCTTCATTGTTTCACTACCTAATCTCTTTTGATTTTTGAGATAATCGAATCCTAATGACACTTAAGCATACTCTCTCAACCTCATTATAATCATTAACAACTTCCATTCCTACCCCAAGGACCAACTCATGAACTCATTAGACTCTTTATACAAGGTTATTTCCTTCCTAAAAATATCTCTAGATGGTTAGGATAAAGTCCCTACACTTAGGAAGAAGTTTGGAAGCATTTGGAGTGAAGAAAATTGCATTTTTAAGGTTTATGGTATGACATCATTGTGGCACGTTGGTCTCCCATCGTGGCACGTTTTTTCCAGATTTGACAGACGACTTCAGATTTTCAACCTGCACGTTTTCGCGCATAAAAACCAAGCCGTTAACCCGTTTTCGATGCCGTTTTCGCCTACACGCTCCTAACACTTAGCTCTATCATAATCTACGGAAAAATTCAAGTTTCAACCACCCAAAAAAATCGATTTCCAAACCTCACATAATCTCTTATTTGCAAAACGTTTAGACACCGACTTTTCAAACGAAAATCCCAATTCCATCGGCTCAAACCCCAATACTGATTGGAAACTTAGTATGTGATTATTCTACAATCTAAACATCCTTTATCACCCTAATCCATTAGATCATCTACTTCTTTCCACAATTCAATTCTACTTTCTAACCCTAACTTAATCTCATAAATCTCATTCGTTCAACAACATCATTGCCTTTATTCATCTTCATAATTCCATCATAAATCATATCAAAAGAAACACATCATACTAAATAAAGTTACCCCCCATCATAGATTAAACACCCTAAAGTGGTAGGAATCTCCCCCTTACCCCGAATCCTTTGAAAAATCTGGTTTTGGCTTGACCTTGTTGTACTAGGGTTCTCTCCGCCTCCGCTCTTCTCTTCTATTCTTTTTCACGTTTAGTAAAAAATGAGACTTTAGATTGTTAATTCTCTATTTATACTTGGGCTAGCCTCCACCTATTATTTTTTCTATTCTATTTCCTATTATTTTTACTCCTCCCTCCCCCACTTAGTTATTTTCTTCTATTCGACACCTCCCCCTTCTTCCTATCTTATTTTATTTATTTGTTTTCCTCTTCAATCTTGTCAATCTTCCTAGTACATCGTTAGCCAACGTAATCTATTATCTCATAGTTAACATATATATTAAGCATCATAACATCAATTTAATCTTAAACTCAAGAATTCTTCTAATTAACTTCATTAAATCATTACATGTAATTTTCGGGGTGTTACAATACTTCTTAGTATGGGATAACAAAGTTGTCATCCAAGTCACACATGATGGTTAACATACCCTTTAACTCCTTAGTCTCAATCCAGGGCTACTATTATGATACATAAAATAATTTTACAACGCTTGATAATAGAGACTAAGAATAATTTATAAACACTAAAGATAGTTTATAAACAACGTTCATATTTATAAATCAATTTTTTTGAGGGATCCATATTTATAAATCTATTGAAACATCTTTAAGAAAAGATAAAATGATAAAGATCCACATATAATTGACAACGGTCAATACTTTGAAAAGTAAAAATGGAAAGACACAACATTCTTTATAGAGGAAAGCTAGCAACATCCTCTTTTAAGCATCCTCTCTAGCACTAACTCTTTTATTGGGTGAAATCAATGTAAGACCTACACTTTGAAAATCGAAGCCACATAGAGTGGTGAGACATACATTGATTTCACAAAAAAAAAAAATGATAAAGAGAATGCTCAAAAGAGATTGTTGTTAACATTCCTTCTCTTTCTATTTCTCATGGAATGATAGAAAGTTACAAGTAAAAGTTCAAACTTTTAGAAATATTAAAATATATTTTTAATCCAACAAATATAAAGAACCATTTAAAACTTTAAATTATTATTATTTTTGTCCAATTTCTTTCTTTTTACTCATAATTTCTTTCTTTAAATTAAGTTTATACATTCGGTTTTTCCCATTTACTTATATTTTCTTTTTTTCTCATCCCTTTTATATTTCCTATTTTTTTCCTAATCATTTTATTTTTCCCTTTCTAAGTGTACGTCGTTATCCTTATTGTCGTTTTCTTCTCTCCTCATCACGCTGAGTCGTATTGATAAATGGTGAGGTAGGAAAGTTTCGTTGTAGGGAATGGGCGTAAGTGAATTTTTTCGGTTATGAATTAATTGCCAATGACTTTTTCTTCTTCAAACAACTTGTCCCTCTCAATACATTCCTAAAATAAATGATTTTTTTTTATTCTATAATTAAATGAATTTCTCAAAATTTCTTTTTGACACAATGAGTTTATCAACTAAAAAATAATCTATAATAGATGTCGTTTTCCTTACAACTACTCTATGTCACCTTTTCTCACCATTTTTATAAATTTACCTTTACTTATTTTTTTAATATTTCTTTAATTGTTTATAACAATATTAGTTCGTCCTTAAAAAAAGAATATTAGTTCTTTTGACAAATTTCTTTGAGCTGTTTTTTGTTTTTAAATGGATATTTGTATAAATTTATTTCTATATACTAGCTATAAACTGTTTTCGGTTTATTCCCAACGGATTGATTTTATAAATTATTTTCAACTTGTGCAAAGTTTATTCTTATATCTTCTTCAACTATAAAAATTAATCATTTATATATTTTAAAACAAATGATAAAGTACTTAAATATATTTCAGTCTAAAAGTCAAACACTAATCTTCTATGAGATGTAGAGATCACTTAAATAAACTTTGTTTCTCTTAGGTTTTGTTTGGAAGTTTATAAGGGAGGGGAAGATTTTGGAAAAAAGGAAGGAGCAAGTGGAAGAAATAGAAGACATTAAGATGAGAGGGCTTTGAAGGTTAATTTTTTACTCATAATAAAAAATCCCCTCATTTGGGGGAACTCAAAAATTGTATTAGGGGAGGGTTTTGGGGTTATGGAGGGTTTATATTAAGGAAAATGTTACATGAACATCCTTTAATCATACACCCTATTGTACACCCCATGCATTAGGGACATTTTGGTAATTTCATCTCACAACCATACTTTCTCTTTCATCTCCTCTCACTTTTCCTTGCCACATGTCAGGATTTTGTTTGGGTGTAAGAGGTGTATTGCCACATGGGGTGTACATGTATCACCACTCTTATATTAATTTTTCAAATTCAATCTATATTGTTATAATAATATTCTTAAAATTAAAAGTATATTAATCATAGTTGATTTTTCCAATGACAACACAAGCTTAGACCCAAACTCAGTTTATAAAATAGTGTGTATCATTCTACCACACATAGATTTCAAGTGAAGACCACAAATGATACATGGTGAAGTGTCGACAACTGAGATCACCCTCTAATGAGTTTTCTGGTTTCCTATCCAAAAACAACTTAAAACAAATTTGTTACAATTAAATAATTTAAAGGATCTCCGTTGTAATTAATGATATTTATCGTGCAGTACACACAATTAGAAGATATAGAGTATAATGTAAGTGAGTATTCAAATACGTTTCCAAAGTTAAACGGGCTTTTGCAAATGAGTTGAAACTTAAAATAAGATACACATATATTTCTTGCTTTTTAAAATTGTGTTTATATCTTATCCTTAGTTGAGTTCCCTTCCATGCTACACATGGGTGGCTGCTCAACAGAAAACAATAATATGTGTCAACCCAAGTTTGAAGCAAGATATTGAATATTTAGACATTATGATATTAAGTTGTTTTTTCTACAATCATTATGATTATGATCATATTAAGTTATTAACTATTGTTATATTATTATCATTCTTTCTCATCCATATATTATGGTTAGGTGTGGAGAGAAGCATAAATCCATATAAAATACAACCAAATCCATTCTGGACCACAAATCATTGGCTCTGAGATTTTAAGAAATGTGTTGTCAACTTGTCACTAATCAGTGTTACACTTGTAATAATAAAAAATAAATAAAAATAAGACAAGCCCCAGGTGTTGAAAATAAGTTATATGGAGAAACTTACGAATATAAGCTGAAAAGAACACAGACATATGATAGACAATAATTGTATGTGTTTCCTTTTCTCTCTTTAGATGTTGCCACTTTATTTAGCTCTTGTCTTTGGTGTATTGGTTAGAAGTACTTGTAGTGCTTCCATTTTTTTCCACACACATATCATATCATATATGCTATAAAAAAGCTGTATTGCTCATTCCATAATTCCAACCCTCTTTTGGTTTTTGATGCCTTTGGACATTCACTTGGGTACATTTTGCTTGCATGAAGCATAATTGTGAACAAAAATGACTGAAAATATTACATTTTTGTAATTCTTGGCAGTGTAGTGGTGCTACAATTTTTGGAACACAATGACCACCTTCATTCCTTTGGAAACTTTCAGCAGAGCCCAAATGACTTATAAATATGGTAATTGTCTAAGGTATGCTAGCTCTATTTTGATCTTATATGCAAGTTGGGACTTAGGCTTTTTCAATACTCCCAAAATGCCAAAAGATTATGAGGGGAGATTCCAGACCTAATAGAAGCTTCATTAGGAGCACCAACGTTTATTCTTTGAGCTTCTTCTAAGGAGAATTTATCCTGAAAATATGTGGCATACGATACAAAACTGACGGATCCAATTTTTTTTTAGTTGTGTGAGCATTTCTTTTATATGTAAATTTGTAGAATAAAAACAATAACATGTCAGTTTGAAAAGTATTAAATGATTTTATCTTTTTCTATACATAAATGATGAAAACAACTGTATTATATGAAGTAGCACAATACATGCATTGGACGGATTCCGTTTCGGTTGGGTCTCATTTTTCAAGACTAAACTCGACTCAATATAATATTTGCAACTCTTTTTTTTTTTTTTTGTCATTTTAACACCCGATGCCCACCCGTACCCGTCCAAAACATCCATTTTCTCTCTCTTGGGTTTCAAGCGGGTCTGATATTTTTGGCTACCCCTAGTTTATGATATGTTCTGTAAATTTAATGTTTGCTATATATATATTTTATATACTGTAAACTTCACGTTTATATTGTACATTTTGTGTATACAGTAAACTTCAAATTTATGGTACATGACTTTTGATAGGGTATTTGTCCAAAATGAAAAATAAAAATAGAGGATTACACTTATAATTGTTGAGGGTACATTTAATAATTCCTTTATCATTTGGCTATTATTTTTCCCACCCTGCTGCCTTCAAAGCAAAAAACTGGTGGTAGTTAACTGTTGCTGGATTTTTTGGTCATTTCCATGTATTTCTAAGAAATAATGAATGTGAGAATAGCAACACTCGAGCAGTTTTTATTGGCCTAGGCATGACAACAGGGCGGGTTTAAGCATTAACAATTTGCTTTTTTGACATCCATTGTTTCTTAGAAGAGTTATGATACATAAACACCCTTAGGTGGCAATACACCCCTTGACACCCACACAAAAATCTGACATGTGGCCATATGGACCCCGCACAAGTACACTTTCTCTTTCTTCTTCTCTTCTCTCTTCCTAATATATGGGGTGTACAAGGGTGTATGCAATTAAAAGGTGTCTATGTAACATTGTTTCTTCTTAGAAACACATAGTTCAGTGCAGTTTTGGGTAGGGAGATTAATGATTATATAAATTCTTTGGTGTATATTTTTCATAGTCCGCATCATATGCAACATCTATTTTTGTAGTAAGTTCTTTTGTGTATGTTTTGCAGAAAAATTGGGCAAGAGATCTGCTGGGTTTATCTCCAACCGTTATGGCAATGGAGTTTTGCAACTATTTTTGTACGCATCTATATGTGACTATTCAAAACCAAAAGTTGTTCAACACATACTAATTTCCAGTGCATTTTCTGATTTGGAAACTGTATGATTTTGATTTTTAAAGCTTGCATTGTTATGTTTCTGTTCACCATAATTTAGAGAAGTAGTTGTAAAATCAGCACGTTCTCATTTGCTTTACATTCTTTGTTTCAGAAATCATTTGATAAAATTCTTATTGCATTGTTATGTTTTCATTTACCGTAATTTATAGACTAAGTTGCTATAGCAGCACATACTAATGCGATGTGCATTCTCTGATTTAGAAATCATAGGATTCATTGACCGATGATTTGTTGAAGACAAAACACATGACAATTGAAGATTTGATTAAGGCGAATGATGCAAGTATCAGTTTATGATCTAATTAGAAGTCACTCCTCTAATTGTTTGTATCATAGTTATAACGCAATCATTTTGGTTTGCAGGCATGTCTTGGATCTGTGCTCGCCACAATTTGCGAGATAGAGACTGGTGTGGAATGGTATTTCAGGTCATGCACACAATGCGCGTCATTAGTGACTGTGGTTTATGGAAAACTTTGTTGAAAAAAATGTACCCAATGCAAGAGTGTCGTGCTAAGGTAATTAACAATGCTATTTTAATAAATGTTTGACAGTAGTCTTATGAAGAAAAAAAACTGATATTTGAAACTGCATTGTAGGTTTAAACTACATGTTATCGTTGTAACATCCCAGACTGCTTTCAGGATTGCCGACTGACCCCACAAACCAGCACGAGTCTTTTCAGCGTGTTTTGTCCTCACTCACATGCTTACCGGGAAACTTCCCGGTAGGTCACCCATCTCAAAATTGCTCCAAGCCAAGCACGCTTAAGTGTGGAGTTCTTATGGAATAGGCTACCGAAAAGAAGATGCATCTTGTTGATATAGGTAGTACCAAACAGTTCTTATAAGCCTTCCTTCAACCATACAGTCTCATACTTGTACGGCCTCAGGATCCCTTTCATTCCGATGTGATTCAGTTTTGCCTAGAAGCACGCCAGGAGCCGGACCACTCCCCGCCCTTATCAGCCTCGGGCGTTACATGCCCACCAAGCGGAGGCGTTACATGCCAACCAGCTTCCGCTTGGTTCGTTCTCGAACCACATCGTACTGGGAGAGGTCTGCTCTGATACCATTTGTAACATCCCAGACTGCTTTCAGGATTGCTGACTGACCCCACAAACCAACACGAGTCTTTTCAGCGTGTTTTGTCCTCACTCACATGCTTACCGGGAAACTTCCCGGTAGGTCACCCATCTCAAAATTGCTCCAAGCCAAGCACGCTTAACTGTGGAGTTCTTATGGAATAGGCTACCGAAAAGAAGATGCATCTTGTTGATATATATAGGTAGTACCAAACAGTTCTTATAAGCCTTCCTTCAACCATACAGTCTCATACTTGTACGGCCTCAGGATCCCTCTCATTCCGATGTGATTCAGTTTTGCCTAGAAGCATGCCAGGAGCCGGACCACTCCTCGCCCTCATCAGCCTCGGGCGTTACATGCCCACCAAGCGGAGGCGTTACAATCGTCATGGACGACACTGGATCAACCACATTTGTGTTGTTCGATCGAATTGTTTCTAATTTTATCGGACATTCTGTTGAAGATCTGCTTGAGGTGTATGACGTGCACAATTGTTGATGACATTATACTTAACCTTTTTCAAAATTACATGGGTTCGACGTTAATTAAACGATATTTTTTGTACGATTGCAGACACATAATTATCCAGCTGAATTTGACATGTTTTTAGACTAACAGATGTTGTTCAAGGTGAAGGTTAGCAGAGGGAATGTGAATTATAAGTGGAGGAACTATGCAGTCAAGAAACATTTTTAGTTTCATTAAACACTTTTTATGATTTTGCATTTTTCATATATATTAACTACTAACTTTTGGTTTTGAATAGTCACATTTTTCAGGGCTATGAACGTAGAAATTGTAACGAAAAATCATGGTTGTATTGCTTTGTTACAGGAGTAATTTCTCTGTTATCTTCTGCAAGGGTTACTATGAAGTTTACACTTATAGAACCGAAAAAAATTTGTTTTGATCTGCTTGAAGAATATATTGTACAACTCACTTGATTGATACTATAATTCTCTTTTATGTAATATTTTAACGTGTGGGCCCTTATTCTTTCGACATTTTTGCAAAATATGTCTCATTGAACAGTTCTAGGAAAGTAAATCTGTGGCATTCGTAGACCAATTCTCCCGTTTGTATCATAACTTCTAATGTAAGCAAGTACATGTATTTGATTTTCTCTGTTGTGCTTATATGCATTAGCTATTTTCAACTTTGAACCCCAATATCTATAGAACACAATTATTATTATTGTTCCTATTATTTACTCATCTTTAGCTACGAGTTTTTAAACTTATTTTAGATACATCATGGAGCTTAAAAATTATCTTATTTTGATGTGATGTGTTTGATATTTTAGGTTTATAATATACTTACCAATCTTATCTTAAATTTTCCCGTGCATCCTGTTTAACGTCGTGTATGAAGAAATATTCCGAAATGTGTAATACCCCTATTATGCATTTTGTTGTAACATTCTTGGTTGACGATATGATATTTCACCAAACAATAATTTTATGACTCTGATCATTGTTCTTTACGTAGTTTATTTTAAGTTCCATTCCAAAATATTATGTTTTACTTAGTATCAAAATATTTCAGCTCATAAGACCCGTGCGGCGCACGGGTCGGAGATCTAGTATGTTTTTAAAGAGTAACAATATATTAAAAGAGCTTAATACCTAATTGCAAGTTAAAGGATATAAGATTAATAAGTATAATAAGGGAATGAATAATTTTGAAAGGGAGAAGAGCACTTTTTTTGATATATTTTGTATCCACTCACTTTTGTGGATGACATTGGCCCTACATTTAAATGAACCCCTCCAAACTTAAGAAAGTTACTATCATTGTTACGAATCACGATAGAGATAGTCTATTTTTTTAAATGATAAACATTAATATGTTAATTGTTAGTTATGTTAGTTTTTTCTTTTTGTCAGGACTTGAATCATAAATCTTTAACTTTAACTCAAACCGGTTGAATTACCCAACCCCCGAGAAATTTTAAATATTAATCATAGTAGTGTGAGCAATAAAGTATATGATTAGCCATAGCCTAAAATTTGTCACATTCACACAATTAACACATTCATGATCGTTGATAGAGACCGGTCCATATTTTAAGCTAAATTAAAAAAAAAAAATATATGTATGAAATTTCGATTGTATGATCTCGAGAAAATCAAAATATGTTTGAAATTTAGATTGTTCGATTAACTATCAAATATATAGATAATTAAAAAAATAAGCGTGGTTTAATTAAGAAATTAGAAGCAATCATATTCCCCCAAACTGTATTGAGGTTGTTCATTGCATTAATATTCAGCATATTCTCTAAATTACAGGTAGAATAGCAAAAACCTTCTTAATGAAAAGTAAATAAATTCCAAAATAAAAGGAAAAGAATATACTGGTAAAGAGCAACCGTGGAAGTATCACAGAGGGAGAATAAGTTGGCATAACCATTTTCTTAACTTTGTGTTAAACTATAAAAAGTTATGCTCCACTTAGCAGAAGTTGCATGAAGTTAATCCATTTTTTTATTTTGTGAGTTCCCAATCATCCCTGGCCTCACTACCCTATTTTTGTGTAAATAATTGTTTTGTTATCGTAAAGAAATTCTTAGTGGGAATTTCCTTTTTAGGATTATTCAGTTTTTGCTTACTACACTATAGCTTCCTTTACTTTTTCCTAAAATCCCTTCCGTACCTCCACCCCACAATCCACAAAAGCACACATTTGGCCCTAATTGTCCGAATATTTTATTAATTATTTTATTTAATTATATTAGCTGTTTATTAATTAAGAGTTTTAATTGATTTGTGATTATATTATTATTAAAAAAAATTGATTTGTGATCATATTAAGTAATTAGGCTAATTAAAATTCTATTTGTTAATCAATTTTTTTGGTAGATATGACAAATACCATTGAAATTCACAAACATATAAGTAGAGGAGCCGATGTTTGAACTCTGATCACAACGTCTGACCTAACAATTTCAACATTTTTACCAGTTAAGTTAAGATTTATGCGCGGTTAATTAATTGAAATGAGTTCAAATATGAGTGAATGTGAGTATGCCCCATTTTGTAGAAATGAGAATCCTAATTAACCATTACACTATATGTAGGCTATGATCTCCAATATATTATATCGAACATATTGCATATTGCCAATTCTCTCCATTTGAAGGGTGTCTAAGACAAAAAATAAGTACATGTTAAGGAAGAATCACAAGTCAACAACTTCTTGTCTCTCGTTTTCTATGTTTCATGAGTATTAGAGAGGCTACAATCAGTTCATCCATCGTAGTATTCCTAATATCTTTAACAAACCAACATGTCGTAGATCCTAAAGTTATCATGATTTTATGTTTGTTCGGTTCTTGATGTTTATAACATGCTTGTTTTACTATTAATTTTCCACAATATAGTAAGTAGAAAACATACCTTTAATGATTAATTATTGAATAAGTTCTAACAATTACTTTATAACTTCACCACAAACTTTCTCCGGACATAAAGAGATTTGTATCATCTCATTTTAGCACTTTGATCAGGTTAATTATTGATAAGATTAAACTTTTTTTGCAGTTTTTTATTTGTATTGCTTTTGTATAAACTTGAAAACATATTGTAACGTGACAAGTTTCAGTCTTTTAAAACTTTTATTATTTGTACCCAAAAAAGGTGAAAGAGAATAAGTGGGAAAAGAAAGAAGAAGAAGCAAGAAGTGCGCACTGATCTAGCTGGTGTTGGTCTAGGAACTTAATTAAGTGGTAATTGGTTGAAAATAAATCATTGTTTAAAGAGGTTAATTTAAAGAAGATGCCACCTTTTAGGCCTCTTATATTGCTAGGGGAATCGTGGCCTCTATCAATGAACACAATAACATTGGTACGCAACTCATTATATTACTCTTTTCTATACTTTCTTTTCCGGTAGATGTAGAATAAAACGTTACGTGGGTTACGTTCATTGGGCAGTCTCATGTCATTGTGGAGCTCATAATATATATAGGTTTATGGAGTATATGATGGAATAATGTTAGATTTTAGTGTAAGTTGTTAGTCTATTTTCCCAAAAAGAAATGATAAAGTTTATAGTCTCACATTAATCATGAATGAGTTAAATTAATATTGAATATATAAGAGAGACAATTAATTTTAAATGGGAATTAGAATGTCATTTTGTTGTTTGGGTCGGAAAGTAAACCCTACCCTCCTCGTTCAAAACCTCACCTAAAATTAAACTTTTGAAGAGAGGTAATTTCGTCGATAAAAACAAAAGGATGATTTTCAAGAGCGGTGAAAAAAAAGAAACTCTCTAAACATTATGGGTTCCAAAACCACAAAAAAGTTAAAGGTTTTATTTTAGGGCATATATGTCTTGTATAAAATTGCACCACTAACCATGAAGTAAAGTTGCAATCAATATGTAAAGTTTCTTGAATGAATTATAGTGAGGACAAAACTTGTCATCACAAAATAAACAAAGATTTTCATACACCCACTTCTATATTTTAGATTGAAATGAAATCATTCGGCTATAGAAATTATTGGAGTTCAATATTCTATTTTATATTTCGTTCTATCTCCTTAATGATCAATCATGTTTCTTGAATACTCGAAAACTTTATGTTATTTAATATTTTATTAGAACAAAGTGGTCATAAAATCTAGCCTGGAGAATTTGTTGAATGTGCTCATGGCGTAATCACACTGCTAAGAACAGTATAGTGAGTACTTATCCAATTGAATGGGGTTGGTGGGTCCTTCATTTGTTCGTTTGTCTGAATAATTGGACTTGCACAAAATTGTTAAATATGCATTATTATATTATATATGCTATTACTGTTTATTTTTTCATAGCAACTAGCACAATTGCACGAACACTCTTTTTTTTTTTTTTACACAATAAACGCTCTTTTATTTTCCATCCATTTTGGAAATTCTTTCTTGGCATTTCATTTGGAAAGCATGTCTAATCTTTTCATCTTAGTTTCCTTTTTTTTTTTTTTTTGGCTTAATTGCACTTTTCCCCTATCTTTTGTTAATTGTGCGATTTTGCACCCCCTCTTTTTTTTGAGCGATTTTGCACCCTATCTTTTGCAAACTGTGTTTTGTTCAAAATTATCATTAAAAGAGGGGAAAAGGGGCAAAAGATAGGGTGCAAAATCGCTCAAAAAATATAAGTGAGGGTGCAAAATCGTACAATTAGCAAAAAGATAAGGGACAAAAGTGCAATTGAACACAAAGATGAGGTGCAAAATCAGAAAAGGGGCAAAAAGATGGGGTGCAAAATCACTCAAAAAAAAAAAAGAGGAGATGCAAAATCGTACAATTGACTTGGCTTTTTTGTTTCTTTTGCAATTTTTTTATTCCATTTGAATTTTTTTATTAAAAACTTAATTGATTTTTTTATTTATTTCTTTTCATCTTCATCTTCTTCTTCACTCTCTCTTTTCAATCTCCTTCTACCATCTTTTTTCCAGCAACACAACATCACACAACACAACATCAACACAACAATCTCTTCTTCTCTTCTTTCCTGGTTGTTCCAATCCATCCCCTTCTCATCAATTTTCAATTTTTGGATCAATCATCAACAACACAACAACAACGCATCAACAACACAATAACAACAACACAAAATTCTTCTTTAACCCAATTCCAAAAGAGAAAAACAAAATCAAATGGAATTTAAATCGGAAACAACAACTTCAACGTAAAACAACAACAACTTCTTTAAAAACAAATCATCAAATCAAAAATCAACCCAGATTGCTTCCTCTTCCAATAAAAAATCAAACCCAAGTGGTTAAAAATCAATTCCATGTATGAAGAATCAAAAACCCAGATTCAAAAATCCTCTCTTTCAAAATTCGAAAATTCTCTCTTTCAATTTCTTGATTGTGTTCTTGTGTTGCTGTTTCTTGATTGGAGGGATGGAGGGTATGATTTGGTGAAAAGAAATAGAGAGAAGAGAAAAGAGAAAAGAGAAGAGAAGGAAGAAGAAAAGGAATAACAAAAAGAGAGAAGGTGGGAGAGAATAGAAGGAAGAAGAGAATAGAGAAGAGAATGATGAAGATAATAGAAGGAAGAAGAAAAGAAAGAAGATAAACAGAGAAGGTGGGAGGGAAGAGAAGGAAGAAGAAAAGGAAGAAGAGAGAAGGGGATTTACGTTGGAGAAGAAGAGAGAAAAAGAAATGGGATTTTTTTTTTTTTAATTTACCATTAAGGGTATTTTATCTTTTTAACATAATTTTAAAAATAAAAAATAAAAAATTATGACGTGTTAGGGCCATTTTACCCATTACTACAGAGTCAGCGTGCCACATCAGCTTATTAATCCAGTCAGATGACATTAAATTAAAGAATCTTCATTTTACAAAGGGGAATCTTCAAGTTTTTTTTTATAGGAAATATACCAAAAGACCCCCAAATAGCAGGGGTAAAAGTCTATTAACCCATTTGTTTTTATCTCATTCTCATCATGCATTAATTTTCGTTAGTGCATGCATTAATATTCGTTAGTGCGCTCACACCTTGTTTTTTTCCTTCACTTTAAAACCAAAACAAACCAAACTCATTTTTTTCTTGAACTCAAACATCATGGTACACAACAGGTCTCTTGTCTATGACAACATGGATAATGCTTGCTTTCCTTCTCCACACCTTGATGCTTTTCCAGCTGGTCTACGAGTACTCGTTGTTGATGATGATCTAACTTGCCTCAGAATCCTTGAAAAAATGCTCAAAAAATGCTTTTACCGAGGTTTCTTTCTTTCATTCATATTCACTCTGCTTCTTCTTCCATGTGCTAAAAGTGGTATATGTGTGTAATTGAATTAATAATCTCAACAAATGCCAATAAGTTCAGTAGAATTCAACTTTAAGAAAACAAGCATTTGGCCAATCCACATTTTTGTTGGCTTCTAATTTCCAATTCCTTTTTTTTTTCAAAGAAAAAAAAGAATCTTGTTACTTTTTCATTTAAGATAATTTTGCAGTATCCAATAATTCTAGCTAGGATGAGATGATAGTACTGGTCTCTTTTAACTTAATTAACCAAGGTGTTTAAATTGACACTCATAACAACATTAAAAGGTATTGAGGAAGAGTTTTGTGCCTCATGTGTCTTACTTGGTTCGAGATATTAGTCTTAATAGTCTTATATTCATCTTCATCTTCTAACACTTATCTATCTTGTGCTCTCAGTGACCACATGTTGCTTAGCAATAGAGGCTCTTAAGAAGCTCCGCGAAAGTAAAGGTACATATGACATAGTGATCAGCGATGTAAACATGCCTGACATGGATGGTTTCAAACTTCTTGAACATGTTGGACTTGAGATGGATCTTCCTGTCATTAGTACGTTCTTTTATTCATAACTTTTTTTTCCTTCAAATTATGTGTAACATTCCTCTCGCAGCTCTTTTTTCCGGACCAGTCAGTACCTACAAGTAACATTCTTGGTCCGAAAAAAGATGGACGAGGGGGTGTTACAATATATATACATAGTATTTTGATTTTATTGACTAAAATTCCATGATATTTCTAACAACACTTGATAATGTTATGTAGTGATGTCTGTTGATGGAGAAACAAGCAGGGTGATGAAAGGTGTTCAACATGGAGCATGTGATTATTTGCTTAAGCCTATAAGGATGAAAGAAGTGCGAAACATATGGCAACATGTCTTAAGAAAAAGAATACGTGAGGCAAGAGAATTTGAAAGTCTTGAGGGAATTCACTTAATGAGGAATGGATCAGATCACACTGATGATGGTAACCTGTTTGCTGTAGGAAAAGAAATGAACTTAATGAAGAAAAGGAAAGATTTTGATAGTAAACATGATGACCAAGTATTCTTAGATCAAACTTTCATAAAGAAAGCTAGAGTAGTTTGGTCTGTGGATCTTCATCAGAAATTTGTTAAAGCGGTGAATCAGCTTGGATTCGATAGTAAGTTTCTTATCAACATTCTCTACGAAGTCAGATTCAAATAAATCTGCTTATTGCTATGCACGCCAATGAACGGAACTTAAATTCCGGTCTTGTTTATCATATTGTTCTTGATAATTTTATGTATGAAGTTATGAACCATCATATTTTTTGTGTAAGAGAATGTAATGACAAAAATAATTTCTTTTTGGCAGAAGTTGGTCCCAAGAAAATTCTAGATTTGATGAATGTTCCATGGCTGACTAGAGAAAATGTTGCTAGTCATTTGCAGGTATATGATTTAGACATGTGAATTGCTTAGGTGGTACTATATAAACAATTCTTAGATTTGATGAGATATTTTAGTAGGAAACTTGTATCATCTTTTGAATTAGTCACCGGTGAGAATGATATGAAACATGAGTAGTTATGTAAGACAAATGTTAGATTAGAAATATAATCATTAGAGGGAAAATCGGGGTTCTACATCCTAGAGTAAATGGAGAAGACCGACAGAATCATCAGTATTGAGAGTAGACCGAAAGCAAAGGTTTAGTTTTTGAGTTTAATACACTTTCTAGGGTCGACCGAGCCATGTAGTTTGAAAAATTACTTGATTTTTGTTGTGCTGTTAACATCTCAATTTCTAAAGTTGAAAGTTTATATTATGAGTATTACGTCTGATATTTGTTTCTGTTAGGCCTATAACTAGAAGGCTAGAATCATAGTAGAGGTTCAATTTAAATTAAGCATCCAATACAGGTCACAGAAATACTGACATAAATGCAGACTATCTTATAAAATTCAAATTGGATAATTTTATTGAGTTTGAAAACTTAAAAGGTTCCTAATAATAAAATTTTGCTCTTCAGAAATACCGGCTCTACTTGAGTAGGTTGCAAAAGAAAAATGATCAGAAATCGTCCTCAGGTGGAATAAAGCATTCAGATTTACCTTCAAAAGATCCAGGATGTTTAAGCTTTCTCAACTCTTTCAACAAGCAACAAAAGGAAGGTGCAATCGACAGCTTTGGATATTCAGACGGGACATTAAAAATTCAAATGGATACTACGAGTCATGAAAAAAGAAGAGCTTCAACTAGTGACATTCCTAATCCAAAGATAAGAAAGAGTTCAGAGATAGGTCTTAACCAATCTCTTGAATCTGCAGAATCAGAAGCAAACCATACAGTATTTGACTCCGTCATACCAACACAGTACTCTTGGAATGAAGTTCCAAAAAGGCCACTCGGAGAAGAACTTAACACACTTGTACAATTAAAGGATAATCTCAGCCATTTGCCATTAAATGTTACACAGCAACACTTCCAAAATGACCGATCACTATCAATTAATTCCAATCCCTCCGGTTACAAAAGTGATTACATTAGACCTGTGAATTCAACGGTGTCTTCAGTTGATACCTTTCCTAGTCAGTCCAAAAGCGATATCATTTTCACTTCAAATTTGAGTTTAAAAACACCAAAATTTAATCTTGGCTGCGCTTCTGATATGGAAATCTACCAAAGAAACTTACTTTTGGGTATTGAGTCAGCTTCAACACCTTTGGACGAGGACTTAAATTTGTTCTTGTTACAAGGTGAATACTATGATATGAACTTTGACATGCAGAATATAGAGATGTCAGAGTATTATGATCCAAGGCTTATTCCTGAAGTTCCTACCAATTTGTATGCTTCAGGAGATTATTCTTAGCATGATATTTGATTCTGTCTTGCCTTTTCATGCATCTTCAACGAAAGTCCAACTCCGCAAATGAAATAACTGCTTACTATTAGGTATTTTTTTTCCCTTGTTAGATAGGATTTCGATAATGAAAAACATATAGAAAAGGATATGATGTCTGATGAGGAAACATTAAGCTTATCAATAAGCTTGTTTTCTTTCTTAATGCTACCAACTTGGTAGTTCGAGAAGCATTTTCGCACGTTTGTAATTTTGTAAACCAACAATGGTTCATAGCAAAATGCTTGCTGAATCACGCAAGTAAATTCATCATTGCAAAAGAAATGTAACTAAAGACTATTTATATATATTTTTTTGTTGGAAAAAGACTATTTGTATTATGTTCATTCTAATCACCTTTACATTACCATATGAAAGCTAACTTAGTTACTGATTATATGATTCAATTTGTTTTAGTTTTCTCTCTTCTATTAGCAATTCGTTTCTTTAGTTTACAGAACTCATGTTAGAAATCTTGTTGTTACGAAAAGGCTGCGACACACAAAGAATGAAGAAGATGCACCTTAAGAACAGCAAAGAGTGCGTTTACACACTAACATGTCGTCTCCGATAAGTACATATTGGATGCAAGTGGAATGACCAACAAATCCCTTCGGGAACATTGATGTGGATTGCACAAACAAGCCACATTTATCTCTTAATAATTGTTTACAAAATTTTGTTTCCTACATTTCTCTCATGCATTAGAGAACATAATGAGGATTTAGAGTGAGAAAAAAATATATTAAACAACATCGATTGCTTTAATTTAATAAAAGTATCTTACATTCTCTTATTTTTAACTTAATTATGCAATTACAGATAAAAAGTCACAATTATTCTTGACTAATTTTTTTTTCCAATACGTACGTGCATGAATGAGATTGAATTCACGATCATTTGCTATTGAGTCCCTTAACTATCACCCAAATCAACATGTTTTTGAGGTAGCTTCTTCCATTAAATTAGTTGATTGAACGGTGGTTGTATACTTTGAATAGGGTATTGACGTGTAAGCTCATGTGGGGCGAGGGAAATTATATATCCGCAATGTGACAATTAAGTTATTATTATATATAATACTCTCTTTTTTGTTGGTCAAGAATTATGTATAATACTCTATGCAAGCTTCTTCTTTTTGACTGGTCCTATCTAATAATACTATATGCATGTTTTAAAATCATTGTATATAATAAATAAATCTAATAATATTATCAATAAAATATAATAAGTCTTTCAATAACGCAGACAAGTGCTGAATGTCACCAAGCAGAAATCAACGTGATTGGTTATTTTCGAGATTAAATGAAAACGTTTTCCTTTTCCTCTCTAAAATAATAATACTAACTCTAACACGTTGGTGAAAGGTGGGTGATGTAATATACGCGTGTTCATACTTTAAACTGGTCTTGATCTTGTATTAATGTTCATAATTCATACACTATATAAACACTTTATGCTATGTGTATGGCAATCCATTCAATCAATATACCAGTGAGCATAAATTGTACTAGTGAGAATATTAATCAGTTGTTGAGCCAATCAAATACCATATGGAAATTGAATTAATTTCTAGAGAAACCATCAAACCTTCATCACCAACTCCTACTCACCTCAGAATTTATCCACTTTCTTTCATTGATAACATTTTTTTTCGTTTATATGTTCCAGTCATTTTCTTTTACAATCCAAATGAGTGTAGTGACCAAAATTCCAAAGTATCACTACTTCGAAAATCTTTATCTCAACTTTTATCTAAATACTACCCTTTTGCTGGCAGATTAAAAGATAAAATTACCATTGAATGTAATGATCAAGGTGTGTCATTTTTGGTCACAAAGATCAAAAACAAACTTTCAGAGATTCTCAAAAACCCCACAGATAAAATATTGAACCCTTTGTTTCCCGACAAATTGCAATGGAAAGACATGGATTGGAGCGATACTTTGATAGCTGTTCAAATCAACTGTTTCGCATGTGGAGGAATGGCGATAAGTATTTGCATGAGTCACAAAATTGGTGATGCGTCAACCATTTTCAACTTCATGAATGATTGGTCCATCATCAACCAAAAATTACAAGAAGAAGAAGAAGATAAAGGGTTATTAGTATTACCTTTTCCTTTACTTGATGGAGGAGCTTCTGTTTTTCCACAAAGGGATTTAACTATTTTCCCAGAACTTGTGTTAACGAGAAAAAACAATGTGGTGTGTAAAAGGTTTGTGTTTCAACCCTCAATGATCAAGTCCCTTAAGGCAATGGCAACTTCTAGTTCTATGCATTCACCTCCATCACGTGTACAAGCAGTAACTGCATGGATTTATAAGCGTGCAGTTTCACTAATGGGATTAAATTTCCAGACGGCTTTATTTAGCATGGGTGTAGATCTTCGCAAAAGAATGGTTCCTGCATTGTCTGAAAAGTGTGTAGGAAACATTGTTTGGTTCTCGTCTATGGTTGCAGATAAGAAGGAAATGGAATTACATGAGTTGGTATCCAAAATAAAAGAAGGGTTATCGCAGTTTGGTGACTTTATTCCGGAAACATTTGGAGCGAAAGAGAATGAAAACTTGTCATTAATATCTGAGTGCTTGAAACAAGTTACTGAGCCTCATCCCGAAAATGAAAATTTGTTTACTTTTAGTAGCTGGTGTAGGTTTCCAATGTATGAAACAAATTTTGGGTGGGGAAATCCAACATGGGTCACCACTTTTGGTTGTTCTTCAAGGAACATAATATTTCTGATGGATACAAAAGATGGAGAAGGGATTGAAGCTATTGTGAACATGGAAGACAATTACATGACTAAGTTTGAGCATGAAGTTGAGCTTCTTCGACATGCCTCTTTGAATCCAAGCAATGTTGGACACGATGACTATGTGTTCTCTTCGCAAGCTCTCTCAATTCCTTCTTAGCATATTTGGATCTATGTGTATGATTTGTGGGTTTGGATTAAAGATTCTCAATAAGTGTTGAAAGAGACTTGTTTATTTAAGTTATTAATTACATTTTAATCATTTTTCTTTCTCTTTTGCACTTGTAATCTGTTCATTTTAGTTAATTTACTATTGTTTACTTTCTCTAAATCTGGCTGTTATATCTACATTAAGGGTATTGCAATTGTGGATTCAGTAATGATTAGTGTTTATCTTGTGAATGAAAAAATTGCAATCTCTGGTATTTTAGCCTAAAATATCATGTCTCCATAGTAAATTTTAGTGATGATATTGGTACTGTAATAACCATCAGCAGATAGCTAATCAAATTCTTATCAGTTGTATTGATTTTGGTGATCTGGCCAGATATTTTGTACTGCACAGCTACACCTAGCACAACTTGTTCTTTAGCTACTATTCGTCACCAATAATTGAACACTTACTTTATTTACTTTGACTAATGACAAAACTCTAGTTAAAATTCTTATTCTGGATACGAGCCGAGTATAAGTCACAGGTTTGTGTGTATTTGGGAGATTGGCATGTTATGCCTTGGCTGGAATGGGGGGTGGTCAAGATGACAGAGAAGAGAATTTGGAGATCAAACTTCCATAAAGAAAGCTAGAGTAGTTTGGTATGTGGATTTGGTAGTAAGTTTCTTATCAACATTCTCTATGAAGTGTTATCTTGAGAGAGGTTCAATCTAAAATCTGAAAAAATGTTCTAAAATAGTCTATAAATTTCATTGACTTTGAAAACTTAATTTCAGGTTCCTAATAATAAAATTTTGATCTGCAGAAATATCGACTCTACTTGAGTAGGCTGCAAAACAAAAAATATCAGAATTCTTCCTCATAAAGGTGAATTTGAATAAAGCATTTCAAAACACGGGACATTAAAATTTCTATTAGATAATTGTAACAAGTGACATTGTTGATCCGAAGATAAGAAAGAGTTCGCAGATAGGTCTTAATCAACCTTTTGAATCTAAGATTCAGAAGCAAACCATACTATTAGAACTGATACTAGAGATTCAATTTCTGTTACATTATGTTACAACAGCAGCTCATATAGAGGCTTAGTGTGAAACAAGCTCCATTAGCTAGGTTTTAGAAGTTCTCTATTGTGATTATATCTCTTGCATTCAACTCTAGTGATCATGTTTCTGCTTTATTTGTCGGAACAACTTCTCATGATGGTATTATACTCTCCTTGTATGTTGATGATATATGATTATTACAAGTAATGATGTTGATGGGATTGATGAGTTGAAATTACATTTAGCAAAAATATTTGAGATGAAGGATTTGGTCCCTCATCGCTACTCTCCTACGGCTTTGTTTGCGAGTTGGGTTTTGGAGGGGAGGGGAAGAGAAGGAAAGGCTTATGGAGTGTAAACCCTTGTTTGTGAGTTTTAAAAGAACAAGGGAAAGGTTTTGGGGGGGTTTTGAAGGGCTTCATTTGTCCAATTTTAAAGTTCCCCTATATTGGGGGTTTTAGAAGGTTAAACATACAAATTGACAATTTTGCCCTCTTAATAATTCAAAATTCCAATTTTAAACATTACTAAAATTATTACAATCTTTTTTAAGAACAACTTATTCAAAACAACTTATATATACAAAACAGCTTATTACGACCTCATTTTCAAAAACCGCTTATTCAAAACAACTTATTTAAACAAAACAGCTTATTACGACCTCATTTTCAAAAACAGCTTATTCAAAACAACTTATTTATTCAAAACAGCTTATTACGACCTCATTTTCAAAAACCGCTTATTCCAAACAACTTATTTATACAAAACAGCTTATTACGACCTCATTTTCAAAAGCAGCTTATTCAAAACAACTTATTTATGCAAAACAGCTTAATACAATATCTTTTTCAAAAACAGCTTATTCAAAACATCTTATTTATACAAAACAGCTTATTACGACCTCATTTTTTAAAAACCGTTTATTCAAAACAACCTATTTATACAAAACAGCTTATTACGACCTCATTTTCAAAAATCGCTTATTTAAAACAACTTATTTATGCAAAACAGCTTAATACGATCTCTTTTTCAAAAACAACTTATTCAAAACAGTTTATTTATATAAAACAGCTTGTTACGACCTCATTTTAAAAAACCGTTTATTCAAAAAAAACTTATTTATACAAAACAACTTATTACGAAAAATCGTATTAAGCTGTTTTGCTTAAATAAGCTGTTTTGAATAAGTTGTTTTTGAAAAAGAGGTCGTAATAAGCTGTTTTGTATAAATAAGCTATTTTGAATAAGCGATTTTAGAAAATGAGGTCATATTAAGCTGTTTTGTATAAATAAGTTGTTTTGAATAAGCTGTTTTTGAAAAAGAGATCGTATTAAGCTGTTTTGCTTAAATAAGCTGTTTTGAATAAGCTGTTTTTGAAAAAGAGGTCGTAATAAGTTGTTTTGTATAAATAAGTTATTTTGAATAAGCGGTTTTAGAAAATGAGATCGTATTAAGCTGTTTTGTATAAATAAGCTGTTTTGAATAAGCTGTTTTTTAAAAAAAGATCGTAATAATTTGTTTTTCATAAGATAAGCTGTTTTTTAAAAAGAGGCCGTAATAAGTTGTTTTGTATAAATAAGTTGTTTTTAAAAAGTGATTGTAATAAGCTTTTTTTTTATAAATAAGTTTTTTTGAATAAGTTTTTTTTTAAAAAAATAGATCGTAATAATTTGTTTTTCATGAGATGAGTTGTTTTGAATAAATTAGAAGTTAAATTATGAAGTATAACAATGTATTGATTTTAAGAGGAAAAAGGGTAAAATAGTAAAATTATAACATAAGCCCTCCATCTCCTTACCTTATTGGCTTTTTAGCTTCCAAACAAGGGAAAGGTTTTCCCTCCTTTCTCCCTTCCCTCCCTTTCCTTCCCTTCCCCTCCTTAGCCTTTCCTTTCCTTCCCCTCAAAACTCGCAAACAAAGCCTAAGGGTTATCTTTTATCCCAATCCAAGTACATTGCCAACATTCTTGAGCAAAGCTCGACTCTCTGATACTCAAGCAGTAGATAGTCCTCTAGAGTTGAACCTGAAATTTGTTTCCTCCGATGGAGTTCCTCTTCCAGATCTCATTTTGTTATGTGTTGCATGTTGTTAGTCAGTTTGTTGTCTCTCCCACTATAGTGCATTGGGAAGTCTGCTTCGTATTCTTCGTTATCTTCGAGAAGCTCAGTTTCGAAGTCTTTTGTTTCCGTCATCTTCTTCCATGGAGTTATGTGCTTACTTTGATGCTGATTGAGCTAGTGATCCTACTAACCGTAAGTCTATGACAAGATTTTGTATATTTCTTGGAGATTCTCTCATATCTTGAAAGAGTAAAAAGCAGGAGATTGTTTCTCGCACTTCTACAGAAGCAGAGTATTACTCTATGACATCAACCATTACTAAAATAGTTTGGTTGCATTGGTTACTTTATGATATTGGTGTCCATTTGTCTAAACCAACTCCTATGTATTGTGATATCAAAAGTGTCGATCAAATTGCCCACAACTCAATATTTCATGAGCGTAAGAGACGCATTGGGATTGATTGTCACTTCACACGTCACCATCTTCGATGTGTCACCATTACCACTTACTCTAACATTTGTTTCATCCTTCTTGCATATTGTTGATTTGCTCACAAAGACACATTCTATTATACACTTTTGTTTTTTATTGACAAACTATGGATGCTCCCTAATAATTCATCGTGAGTTTAAGAAAAAATGTTAGATAATATTTATAAAAATGTTAGATAATATTTATATTATCATGTTAGAGTGGGTTAGTCTTTTCCCATCTCAAGTTTATATACTCTATAGAGTACTTGTTTCACTAAATTTGCTCATATGATTGAAACCTTAAGCTAAAGGTGTTCCTCTTCTTCCTCTATTTTTCTATATGTTTATCATTGTTAACACAACACATTTTCCTCTCTTTTTTCTTCTACTTTAGAAAGAATAAAATAACAAATGGTATAAATTTAGGGAGTTGTGTAGCTTAACTAGTTTTAGTTAGTTAAGTTCTTCTAAAGTTAACTAGTTTTCTTCTAAAGTTAGGTACCGTTTAGCTAGTCTTTTTTCTACTTCTCTACAGTTGTAATGAGAAGTTAGGTCAAACACAATATCAATTAAATATTAAGTAAAAAAATAATACTTTTTAAAATGCATAAAATTGAATGAAAAAAACTTTACCAAAAATTATCTTTTAATATTATATTTCAATATATTTTTTTTGCTTTCATTTAATTTTATTCACGTTGGGCACCTCTACGGTAGTACTTTTTGAGGAACCTCTACAATAGTACTGTTTAAATCTAATCTAATTTTCTTTTCATTTAATTCTCGCCAAAACCCTAAACCCTATATATATATATATATAGTAGTGTTACACTCCTTGTTTGTCCGTTTGTTTTTTTACTACGCTAATGCGTATAAATTACAAATAATGATTTTTATGAAATTTTTATTTATTATATTAATTTATAATAAATTTAAAATTTTTTACAATATTTTGTCAAACAACTTTTAACTTAAGAATAACCTTAGAACCAAAAAAGATAAAGAATACCAAACAACTTTCACTTCTTTCCTAAAATCGTTACTTTTAACTTTGTTTTACAAGTAATTTTAAACTATAAAAAAACCAGGCCAAACAATGCCAAAATTAATCTTAAAGCTCATTTGTGTCATTTTTTAGTGTAATTATTAAGCTTATTTTCATTTTAAAAGCTTGTAAAAAATATGTTTAGCCAAGCTAAAAAAAAGGCTGAGCTAAACACTACCTTAGTGTGTGTAAATATTGATCGTCGTATGTGCTCGTGATATTAGCTTAGTTGGCAAGGACAATACATAATACATCCTCCGGTCATTATCATAAGCAAAACTTTGCATTTTAGATTCATTCAATTAATGATGTATGTTGTTTATAATAAAGACTATATACATCATTAATTGAATGAATGTAAAATGCAAAATTTTACTTATAATAGTGACCAGGTTCAAACCCGACCACCATAAAAATTTAATTTAATTAATTATTTTACAACAAATCTGAATTAACGCACACGAAGCTGAATGATACCGAAACACAAATGCCAACGCGCAAAATATTCATTCATCCAGGTCTTCTTTTTTATTTTTTATAAAGTCCAGATCTATTTATTTGTTTATTAAACGCGATATACACGCCTTCACACTTCAAAATATATATATATTTTACTTCAAATTAAAAACATTAAGAAGTGAGTTGCAATTTACATTCATTTGATTTTAATTAAAAAGTCATATTTTATTATCTTGATTTTGATTAAAAAAGTCATATACTATTATCTTAAACTAGTCATTCTATATTTATTTATTTTTGGTAGAAAGTCATTCTATATTTGATATTAAGAAGTGAGTTGCAATTTATATACATATTTTATCTTAATTTTTTTTAACGTGTTTGCGTGAATAAGAAAAATTCAACAAGGATTGAATTTCGAATATGTTGAAAGATTTGTAAGATATTATTTGAAATTCAAACATGTAATATTTATTTCTGTTTCTCAAAAAGTTCTTTTAATTTATTAGGCAGAATATTGGCTTGATTCAGTGAAATTTCTCATGTAAGATTGATACATGATTCTTGGGGCTTTGATACATGTGTTCCCAACACTTTTCTTTTAATAAAGGTTCTCTTTTTCGTTTCTAAATACATGTCATTGTCAACTACTTTACACATGTTAATGCACAATTTTGAGTATTAATATATTTAATTATTTATAATAAAAAATTATATAAAGTTGATATTTTAAGAATATTCATCGAGATAAATCAAAAAATATTTTATATATTAACATTTATCTTTATATATTAATAAAAAATTATGATAAAAATAAATTATGTGAATAGTGCACATATCAAATTGTGACATGTATTCAATCTATTCATTTTTGTTAATTAATTAATTATATTGTTTAATTTTTCTTTTGAAAGTCAAATTCAAAATAAACCACAATGTGGCAATCACACTCACACTCACACGTATTAACCCAAAGCCCTTGTGCCTAATCCAATCAAAAAAATTCTAGCAAATTTGCACATATTAAGAAGTTTAATATAGTAAATTTGTATTAAAATTTGTGTATTTTATATTGAGTTTATAAATTTTATTGAGTTTGAAAACTTTCAGGTTCCAAATAATAAAATTTTGCTCTTCAGAAATATCGACTCTACTTGAGTAGATTGCAAAAGGAAAATTATCAAAATTCTTCCTCATGAAGGTGAATTTGAATAAAGCATTTAAATTTACCTTCAAAAGACCGGACATTAAAACTTCTATGGATACTTACAAGTCATAGTGGTGATCTCAAGAGAATTGTGACAAGTGACATTCTTGATCCAAAGAAAAGATAGAGTTCACAGATAGGTTTTAATCAACCTTTTGAATATGTAGATTCAGAAGCAAACCATACAGTATTTAGAGACATTAAAGTGTATAAAAATGGACAACTTCAATCACTCAATTCGTCATGCAACAATTACCCTAATTCATAACTAAAATTCCTAAACCCAATTATATAAACCCTTGTCCCAAAATAACGACGAATGTGGGAGGGTAACCCACCCCTAATTCTAGGTTGGAGATGATGATTCAAGCTTGCAATTTATTTTTTTTTTGCTCCTAATCTCTTCCCTTTAAAATTGAGTGCAAATATAAGTTTAAAATGGTTGTTTACGAGGATTTTGTTTTTATATCTTGACCATGTTATGCTCATGTTTGTGGCCTTTTTTTTTTTTATAAATTTTTTGCATTTATTTATTTATGGTGCAGTAAGCTAGCAACCAAAATCTGAAATGGAAACATCCTCTCAATGTTTGTATTGGGGATCTTTTTTTCCCTCTCAGGTTGCCTACATGAAGGTGCAGTTAATGCTTTTGAAGATGTTGCTGGCAAAAGTTTTAATCACTTTTCAGCTTTAGAGATGGAGTATTCTTTCTATTAACTTGGCCTTTTAAACATTTCCTAAGCTCTATTGTATTATCATTTTTGGCCCTTCCCATGAGCATTACTTATGCTTAAGCTTAAGATATCAAGAATGAATAGAACATGTGAAAATAAATTCAAATAATATATGCATGTTTCTAAAGCATTGTAATAAATAAATCAAATAGATTCTCATAAAAAAAAACAAGTTCAAATAAATATGAAGTAACGCACACTAAAGTTGAATGTATATATTTATTATTTATATTAGTACTTTGTTTAACGTATCTTTTTTCTTCAAAATATTAACACGTTGGTGAGATGTGCGGTATACGTGTATTCATATTCATACTATTGCTCCCTCAAAAAAATATTCATACTATTGTTTATTGTATTGTAATAGCTTATAAGCAAATTCATCCACTATATAAACTCTTGTGCTAATGTCAAGGCAATGCATTCTTGATAGCTTAAACACTAGTGAGGATATCAATTGAATTATATATATATATATATCAGCTTGAGAGGCATTTTATTACCATGGAAATTGAATTAATTTCTAGAGAAACCATCAAACCTTCATCACCAACTCCTTCTCACCTCAAAATATACCCACTTTCTTTCATAGACAACATTTTGATGCGTAACTATGTGCCATTACTTTACTTTTACAAACCAAACAAAGATAGTGACCAAAATGTCAAAATTTCACAATTACGTAAATCTTTATCTCAACTTTTATCCAAATATTATCCTTTTGCTGGAAGGTTGAAAGATAAAATTACCGTCGAATGTAATGATCAAGGTGTGCCGTTTCTAGTCACAAATGTCAAAAACAAACTATCAGAAGTCCTCCAAAACCCTATAGAAAAATTGTTGAACCCTTTGTTCCCGGATGAATTGCAATGGAAAGAAATGGATTGGAGTGAAACTTTAATAGCCATTCAAATCAACTGTTTTGCATGTGGAGGAATGGCGATAAGTGTTTGCATGAGTCACAAAATTGGTGATGGTTCGACACTTTTCAACTTCATGAATGATTGGTCCATTATCAACGAAAATTTACCAAAAGAAAAAGAAGGAGAAAAAGGGTTATTAGAATTACCCTTTCATTTCCTTGATGGAGGAGCTTCAATGTTTCCACAAAGAGATTTACCTATTTTTCAAGAACTTGTTCTTAAGAGAGAAAACAATGTGGTGTGTAAAAGATTTGTGTTTCAACCCTCAATGATCAAGTCCCTTAAGAAAATGGCAACTTCTAGTTCGGTGCATTCTCCCACACGTGTACAAGTTGTGACTGCATGGATTTACAAATGCACGGTTTCAATAACGGGATTAAATTTCAAGACATCATTGTTTAGTATGGCTGTTGATTTTCGCAAAAGAATGGTTCCTCCGTTGTCTGAAAAATGTGTAGGGAACATATTTTGGTTCTCGTCTATGTTTGCAGATAAGAAGGAAATGGAACTAAAGGATTTGGTATGCAAAATAAAAGAAGGGTTATCTGAATGTTGTGACGTTTATCCAAAAATATTTGGAGGGAAAAAGAATGATAATTTGTTAAAAATATCTGAATGCTTGAAACAAGTTACTGAGTCTTATTCTGAGAATGGAAATTTGATTAGTTTTAGTAGTTGGTGTAGGTTTCCAATGTATGAAGCTGATTTTGGGTGGGGAAAACCAATATGGGTGACAACTAGTGCTTGTTACGTGAGGAATGGGATAATTTTGATGGATACAAGAGATGGGGATGGGATTGAAGCGGTTGTGAATATGGAAGAGAATGATATGACTAAGTTTGAGCATGAAGTGAAGCTTCTTCAATATGCCTCTCTTAATCCAACCAATGTTTAACATGATGAGTATGTGGATCTATATATATAATAATAATAATGTGTTGGTGTGGATAAGTGATTTTCAATAAGGATTGAATTTTGAATGTGTTGAAAGATAATTGAAAAATATTCAATCATGCAAGGTTTTCTGTTTCTTAAAAAAAATCTTTTAAATTGGCTTGATTTAGTGAATTTCTCTCAAGATTGATACATGTACTTTTTTACACGTTTCATTTAATAAAGTTATTAAATTTTGGTTCTTTTCCTTTCTCTTTTGATTTCACTTTCAGCTAGTTTATTGTAGTCAATTAATTCACGGTTTATTATAACTTATGTTAGTATATAAACCACATTGTGTTCATCACAAGTAACAACTTACAAACTAAAAACCAAATCCTTGCACCTTATAATAAGTTGCATGTGCGCCTGATCAAACAATTCAAATCCCCTACATTTATCTAGC
Source organism: Medicago truncatula (assembly GCF_003473485.1). Classification (NCBI taxonomy): domain Eukaryota; kingdom Viridiplantae; phylum Streptophyta; class Magnoliopsida; order Fabales; family Fabaceae; genus Medicago; species Medicago truncatula. The sequence goes on from NC_053049.1 coordinate 38,372,607, forward strand.
AATCAATTAACAAACAAAATATTACCAATGCAAAGCCTAAAAGCTAATGAAAATATTTGTATTGGAAACTAATTTCTGCTGAATTTTATTTTGAAGAAACATGCATGTACATGATAGCAACAGAAATTGTGTTGAAATTGTTCTCCACATTAGTCAAATGGTTGCAGTTTCTTTTAAAACTTGCACCAGACTTGTATTAGTTATTTATCAATTAAGAGATTTAACTCATTAACAATTAAATTAAGTAATAAAATTTATTAAATTTTTAATTGGATAATTAATTAATTGATATGAAATAAAATATGAGTTACATTGTCATTAGTCCATATTCTATCCGACGTAAAACTCTTAACAAAGTCAAGAACCACTCGATACTTGTCTCATGTTGTGGATATCCACGTTGTAAGATTAATTATTAAATTAATTTGAACGTATACATCCCACAAATGTGTTGTCTCAAAACAGAACATGGACTAATTAGATCAATTTATCAATTTCACATGACAGCTACTACATAAAAACTCATGTTATTTCTAACCCAAATTATTTCTATCTAGCCAATTTGACCATAAAATAGAAAAACAAATAATTTGCAACATCTCTCTTGAACCTGCAGAGCATAGGATAGGACCGTGAATGTTCAAAATAGATTGCAGTCAAATCCTGATCCAGCTAATTTCATCCATTGCATCAAGAATCAAGATGCTGATTGGGTTGCCGGCCTATCTTAGTATGTTTTATACATTTCTAAATTACTCAAATATGTCAAATCAATGTATGCAGATACAATTGGACGTTAATTAATTGGTTGTTTCAGTAACGACCTACTTGTTTTTTTAATGAAAATAACCAACTTGTGTTCATTTTAACTTGGATCAATAACTATAATTAAAGTTTTTTTTTTTTTTTTTAATGAAATATACCACAAACACTCTGTACAGACAGGATTGGTCCAATAATTTTTAATAGTAAATTAAATCTAAACCTAGTTTTGATATATGGGGCTTTTTCCTACATGAGTTTTTTTGTTTATAAAATATATCAACATATATATTTTATTTGTATGGCCAGTCCTCTTATTTATACATGATAAGTTTTGGCTGACTTTTTCATTACCTATTTTACCCTTTATTTAAACTATTTTATCCTTTAATAATTTTATTTTTAATTTTAATTAAAAAAATCAAATCTCAATAAAATAGGAAATATCCCACTCCAATGGGAACAATATTATCATTATTATATATGAAGGGGATAGAGATTTTGGGCTAAATTTTTTATAATTTCAATTATACCCTTAAATTTTTAATATCCCACTCCAATGTTACTTATAATTATAAAAAAAGGGTATAATTGAACATTGTGTAAGGGTAGAATTGTGGGCTAAATGTTTAGAATTGTTTAACATTGTGTACCAATGCACTTAAATTATTGGGTGTAAAACAAAAGTTTATTTTATGGCAAATTCTATGGTACACCCAATAATTTAAGTGCATTGGTACACCAAATTCTTAAATTAATAGTTAAATGAGTTATTTTTTGTAGGAAAAAAATATTTTCTATCACCTATAATTATAATAACTAAATCTTTTTTACCAAAAACGTCAACACAATAAAATTTGATTTTTCTGAATTCCTATTACTCATAATAGAGAATTTTGATTATTTTTTACAATAAAATGTAAAAAAATTTAGTATGATTTTTCTAAAAAATGAAATGATGTTTTTTCTTATAAAATGATATTTTCTAAAATATATATGTCAACAAACACCTATTTCTTTCATAAAAAATGATAGTTAATTTATAAAAATGTAAGCGAGAGTACCGGTACACCTTAATTTGCGGGTGTACCGTAGAAGTTCCCTTTATTTTATACGTTCTTTAAACAATGTTATTGAAGCGTTTGTTAACAAGACTCTATATTTTTTTCTCATACTAAATGCTGAAATTTGACTCCACTTTTTTTTTTTTGTGGTAGCTGGGATTCGAACCCCGAATCTCATATGATATAAATTTAACTAGACCAATATGTTAGAAAATGTGTGTCCTAGAGTGTATTATTCACAAATGAATAATTGATTTTATCAATGAGAGTATACGTATAAAGAAAAACTCCAAACCACAAACTAAGCAAAAAAAAAAAAAAATCAAGGAACCTAACTTCATCGATATTATTTTTCTATTTTTCCCAATTGGAGTTTGTCTACAAAATATTGTAAACAAAATTCAGTTGCACTACTATATATCAAGTGTTAGATAGAATACTGGTTAGGAACAAAGGATCAGAAGCAGAGTGAGATCGCTTAAAAAAAAAACAAAGGAACAGAAAGTGAGATATATGGAAATGGAAATAATATCAAGAGAATTTATCAAACCCTCATCACCAACTCCATCCCACCTTAGAAATTTCCCTATCTCTTTCATAGATCACATTTCTTTCCGTAACTATGTGCCCCTACTTTTCTTCTACGATGATACCAAAGTTTGTGACCAAACATCCAAAATCTCACACCTCAAGAATTCTTTATCTCAAATTCTATCCATATACTACCCCTTTGCAGGCAGGTTCAAAGATCAGCTTTCCATCGAATGTAACGATCAAGGTGCGTCATTTCTAGTTGCAAATATCGCAGGAACAAAACTATCAACTATCCTCAAAAACCCCACGGAAAATTTGCTTAACCCTTTGTTCCCTGATGAATTACAATGGAAGAACATGGATTGCAATGGAAGTATTTTAGTTATTCAAATCAATTGTTTTGCATGTGGAGGAATCATAATAAGTGTTTGTGCATGTCACAAAATTGTAGACGCTGCAACGGCTTTCAACTTCATGAATGATTGGGCCAAATTGAATAGCGAAGGAGAATCGAACTCAAAGTCGACGTTATCATTACCCTACAATTTACTTTATGCAGGAGATACAATATTCTCACAAGGGAGTTTGCCTAATTTCCCAGAATGTGAGTTTGTAATAGACAAAACAATAGTGTCCAAAAGATTTGTGTTTGAAGCTTCTAAGGTAAAGTTACTTAAGTCCATGATGGTAAATTCGGATTCAAATGAGGTGAAAAATCCCACACGTGTAGAAGTTGTGACTGCAATGATTTACAAGTGTGTGGTTTCTGCATTGGAATTAAATTTCAAAACGACATCGCTTCGCATGGCTGTGGATCTTCGTAGAAGAATGGTTCCTCCATTGTCTGATAAGTCTGTAGGAAACATAGTATGGTTCTTGTTTCTTATCAACCCGGAACTACATGACTTGGTATTCAAAATTAGACAAGGGTTGCATGAATTTTGTGAGGTTTATCCAAAGAAATTCGGAGGTAAAGAAAAGGACTTGTCATTTATATTTGAATGCTTAAAACAAGTTACTACACCGGTTTCGGAGAGTGATTATAATCAGAGTTTGATTGTTTATGCTAGTTGGTGTAAGTTTCCGATGTATGAAGCTGATTTTGGATGGGGAAAACCGATATGGGTGACAACTAGTACTTGTCCTGTGAAGAATGCAATAGTTTTGATGGATACAAGAAATGGAGATGGAATTGAAGCGATTGTGAATATGAAAGAGAGTGACATGGTTAGATTTGAACGAGAAGTGGAGCTCCTTCAATATGCCTCTCTTAATCCGAGTATTGTTTGATATGATGTTGCTAATAGGCTCTAACTCAAACAAATGTTTCTTTGCATCTTGCTAAAATTAAGCATTGTTGTTTGTATGAAATTTTCATTTAGCAGTTATATGATACCTTCAATTCTAGGTGTTTACTGTACAAGTCAACTCAATTAATCTAAATACTCAACTCAATCCAGTTTGAAGTGTTAGGTTCAGATTTTTTTGAACTTAGATCAAACTCGAATCAACACAACAAAACTTAAAGTGGTTTAGTTCCGGTAAAGGTTTATCGTATAATTTCAAACCTGCAGGTCTGTGAACCTTTTTTTAAAAGGCAAAATAATATGGTAACATATAGCAATGTTGAACAAAACTTTGGTTAGGAAATGAGATTATAGTGTTCAATAAAATTGCAAGAAGCAGACCCCCCCCCCCCCCCCCCCCTGCCCCGGCCCGAAAACAAAATGGCAAAAGGCAGACTTGCCTGCAAGCCAAAAGAATAAAGCTAGACATATAAGACAACAGTCCCTACCCTAAACCAGAAAACAGGACCAAAGCATAAAAATCCACAAACAATAACAGCAAGCTAAAATTTCAGAGGCCAAAGACCATACATAAAAGGCCACAGAAGCTACTATTCTTGTTTCTTTCACATGACTAGTTCCTTCGTGATAAGTTTGTAAATCATCCCTGCCTAAAGCACATGTTAGACATAATATTTGAACTTTAGAGTTTAGGAATACCATGTCAGATTTGTCTTTGGTCTAGTCTTCTTCGAATTGCTTCTTTTCAGTTGAGTTTGGAACTTTGTCGTCCACTCTTGGTACATAATTTCCTTTCTCTACTATGGACCACGTTTTGTTTTCTTGTGATACAAGAAACAACTCGTTTTATCTTTCCATAAAAAAAATGCTACAGGCACAAGGTATTCCAATTAGCATATACAAGCCACACTGAGGCCGTCACAACTATCCCTTGCATTTGCCAAATACAAGCAACTAGTTAACAAAAGAGCTAAATTTATATAGTTTAGAGAATAAATTGAACCTAATGATAATTTAAGGGCTAAATTTATGGTTTATTCTACACATAGATCCCACATATGTGTTGCCTCAAAAATCAAAACAGAAATGTAAACCAAACATATCTAACTTTTCTATTTCTCATGCAATAAAGTTACACTTAATTTTTTTTTTTGGGTGGTGTACACTTGAAATATTTATGATATGACTTGTAGGCTGTAGCTTCCAAACCAGCAACGGCAAAATATATTATTAATAGACTAAAAATCAAGCGCATGAAAATATCAACGTTATAAAACCTTTGCAAAATACAAAAACATTGAAACAGTCATATAGAAAATGCAATGTTGTCCAACACTCCCAAACTACATCAAATCAAATAAAAATACAATACATAATATTTCACCAAGCCAATTATACCATATCCTCAAAGATCACTTGAATCATACCACATCTTGCTGCAAACACGAGCACCGCACCAAATAACCATTAGAAGAAAACAAACCTCTTAGAATAACCATGACCATCCCCAACCAAATGCATATCCGTATACCATACCGCAAAAATGAAGTCACACTCACACCTTATAAGTGCATGTTTGTATTCGCAGTACCCTTCGACAGTATCTTAAGCTTTGCTTGCGAGTTTGGAGGGGAAGGCTTGAGAAAAAAAGGAATGAGCAAGTGGAAGAAATAAAGGAAAATGGGAGGGGAGGGCTTTGGGGGTTAACTTTTCTTCATGATACTAAACCTCCTCATTTGAGGGAACTAAAAAATTGCATTGGAGGAGTGTTTTGAGGGGTTTATATGAATTCTTCAAATTTAATCTATTTTGTTATATTATTTTTAAAATTAAAAATTTATTAATCACATGCATTAATTTGTCATTCTCTAAAAAACTACTCTTTTACAAAATTTGAAAGATTTCTCCATTTTTCCTCATATTTTCCACCCCTCAAAGTCTTCCATTCTCCTCCCCTCCAAACTCACAAACAAAGCCTTAGTGAATTTCTGCAATTTTGTAAGAGTTACACTTTATAGTTTATTCAAAATCATGGTGTTGTAATCTCAAAATAATTGACATATCAAAAGTGTACATGAGAAGTTTTATAGAAGCATTTAGACTTAAAAAAAACTTTCGTGTTTATAATTTAAAGGGAAATGTTAACAAGTGCCCTTTAGTAACTTTAAATAGTAAGTTTTTGTCAAAGTTTATGAAATCAATGCATTGGAAATTGAAGTTTTTGACTTTTTTAAAGAATAATTTCTTTATTAAGAATCCTTAAAGAGTGCATAAGGGCAATCGTTAACAAGACCCTAGTTAAAATACTAGAAGAAACTTGCAGGGGAAGTTTTTCAAGTTAGTTAGAAAACATTTGACATTCATGCGCCATAGATGTTAGTTTATGTATTTTTCTATAATTAATAGAATCAAACTCCATGTTAAGGAGTACATTTTTGTTCTGTAAATGCCCACTAATAACACATATTCATCCACATAGGATAAACATCTTGCTAGATGATTGATTGAACAATATATGTAACTCAATATAATAATAATATCATTCTATTTTAGTTTTATTTCTTGTTTTTCTGCACTTTTAGGTGTGGTCTAATGGTAGTGGTTTGGGGATTGAGTATCATTTGATGGTGCCATTATTAAGGAGTTGATTCATTGTAAATGAACTGAAGTCGTATTATGAATTGAGTGTTATTTGCTGAAGATGGTATCGATAGACGTCATTGTCTTCATATATAGGACGTGTCGGGTAGTGTTGGGATGGAACTAGAATTGACTGTCGGATTAAGGTCTTGAGGATATTACTAGCAGGAATGTCTCACAAGAAAGGTGGGGATATTAAGGTCTTGAAGATGAGACTAAAGACTATGTACCCTCCTTGCTTTTTTTAGTTCCTCGAAGGTATGTGCCAAGAAATCATAGAATGAACCCAGAGTCATGTGTTTGTAAATTTTTAATGATTATTGTCATTTCATCTATCTAATAATTTTCCAGTTTCATGTGAATAATCTCATATTAATAAATAAGTAAAAAATTATAAATAACAACATGATTAAACAAAGTCATTGCATATTGCACCATCTTTTTTTAAAGTATAAGATTACACCTATTGAAACTTTGTTTTGTTGATCAAGTAATCTAGTGACGAAAATATTTATAACAAACCCGATGTTCGAATCTTGATCCTAAACTGCCGCGTTTTTTTTTTTTGAACAAATTGCCGTGTTTATGTCAACTGAACTTATCCCGTTGATTTTTTTTTTAAATTGTATTTAATTTATTTTCTTTTTGTCATCGCTGAGTAAAAAAAATAAAAACTCACATATCTTCCACTTCGGCGTTTCTCTATTCTAACCCCTGAATCGCCGTTTATGCGAAACGATTGAAGAAAACCCTCACCAACAACCAGTATTACGGTGATACTGATTCATTTCCACCGCTGAAACCCAATGGCTCCGAAGCCCAAAACGACGCCGTCGCAGCCTCCAGCTCCACCTCCACTCGAAGATCTATTCACCACTCTCAACAAACACATCCAAGCTTCCGCATTCACCAATGCCGTTAAACTCACAGATCAGAGTTCGTTAATTCTCAATCTCCTCTTAATTTCAATTAATTGATTAATTATATTTATCATCGAATTAACAATTTCGTTATCTCATCGCAGTTCTCGCAATTGCACCTGCCGATGAAGACGCGCTCCGATGCAAGATCGTTGCGTTAATCAAAGATGATCGATTTGATGATGCTGTTTCTGCAATTCAATCTTCTCGGACTCCTCCTGAGGATTTTCATTTCTTTAAGGTTCGTCAATTAAATCTGAGTTTCGTTGTTTTCTGATTGATTGATTCGTGAAATCCAGAATTAGAGCTTATGATAGGGTAATTGCTATGAGTTGTAGAATTCATTGTTAGAGGTTGAATTATGAAAATCCATCAAATTAGTCTCTTAACATTTTACTAGCAGGTACTAAATTGATTGAATGTATATACTTTATGAATTGCTTATTAAAATTAGCTTATGCAAAAAAATAAGCTTTTATGTTAATCTATAAGTTTTAACTAACGAAAATTGTATCTTCATAACCTGGTTTTTTTTTTTTTTTTCTTTTCCATAAACTATATTGACAAACTTATAAATAATACCAAAAAGCTCATTTATTTGCATAAGCTCAAAATAAGCCTTATACAAATGGGTGGACTAAATTGGAGAGAGAAGGTGATAGTTTAGGGAGACTAAATTGATTGTTTATTCATCGAACTATGAAATGGAAGCATGGGGAGATGTGTCTGTGAACTCTAGTAGTAGATATTAGGTCCATGTGCATGAGCTTATTTTGTATGAGTTCAATTTTGATACACTGTCCGTGTAAAAAAATGTTACATCGTCAAGGAATGACAACAAATCATGTGTGACTTTAAAAGTAGTTATGATTAAACTAGTTATGATTTGATGTTTGTGATTGATTGACTGTGTAAAAAATCTTTACGCTGATAGTGCATTAATTAAGCGTTTAAATCATTTGTATATACGGAAGTGGTTTCTGTCATGTTGAAAAAAATATGAGCGTCATGTTTATAATATTAACCATTCAATCCTGATCCTCTATATATACATGAGCGACATGACCGAAATTGAACATGGGGGAATTCATTCCCTGTATATACATATATGCGCTGAAACATTGCATACATTTCATAGAAAACTTTGTTGGAGTTAATGGTATCAGTGAGAAAATGCTTACCATCAATTATTTTTTACTTTGTTGTTTTTAAATAGGCATACTGCTTATACAAACAAAACAAGTTGGATGAAGCTTTGGAGTCTTTGCAAAAACATGAGAGAAATGATGAAACTATGCTTTTGGAATCTCAAATTTTGTATCGTCTTGGGAAAATGGATGCTTGCCTGGATATCTACCAGAAGCTTCAAAAGTCCAAGATTGATATGTTGGAAATTAATTCTGTTGCTGCCTTAGTTATGGCAGGGAGATCATCTGAAGTTCAAGGATGGCTGGATTCATTTCGGGTTAAAGCAACAAGCAGCTTTGAATTGGCATACAATACTGCTTGTTCTTTAATTCAAAGGAACAAGTACACAGAAGCTGAGCAGCTCTTGTTGTCTGCCCGAAGGTGATGTGATATTTTGATTGTGGGAATCATGAAATTGACCAAATTTACTTCAGATATTTTCATGGGTAACATATAACATTATAGTCTAGCAATATTTGATTTATTATAGTCCAACACTATTCAAATATTCAATTTTAGTGTTTGTGATGTGTATAGAGCATACAATATATCATTCACACAAAAATAGTATATCATGTATCTGTCTTATCAGTTGCTAGATGTGATATCTACCAAATTTCAGGAGTATGTGCTTAGTTCTACAGCTTTGTTTATAGTTTTTTTGTACTTATGAGTCATGATAAAAACTCATTTTTATATTTGACCATTAATAATAGGTGCTTCGTATTTGCAAGTCAAGTGTGATTGGTCTGAGTAAACGTTCCTTATTGTAAAACATGGACAAAGCTATAATTGCTACAATCAAATGTTGTTTGTCAGTTAGTTGTTTTGACTTCAATTAGTTAACCTATTAAGTCATAAACTTATTTCCCGAGAGGTTATACATGAATGGCATATACTTATTATTTATTTATTTTTATCAGAATTGGTCAAGAGAGCCTGATGGAAGATAACTGGCCTGATGAAGATATAGAAAATGAATTGTCTCCTATTGCTGTACAATTGGGCTATGTCCAACAGGTAGGAGTTTTGATTTCTCAAAATTATTTATCTTAAGCAAATTTTACTTATCTCAAGAGTCTGTAATTTTAATCAATCGTTGATTGGCAGCTTCTTGGGCGTAAACAAGATGCTATTGAAGCTTATGTGGACATGATTAAACGAGATATGGCCGATGAATCGTCCATTGCAGTTGCAGTCAATAATCTTGTTTCCCTGAAAGGCCCAAAAGATGTTTCTGATAGTCTGAAGAAACTTGATCGGCTAAAAGAGAAAGAGATGCAAAGCTTTCGCCTAGCTCATGGATTGGACTTGAAACTTTCAGCAAAAGAAAGGGAAGCAATATATGCAAATAGGGTTCTTTTGCTTCTTCATGCTAACAGGATTGACCAGGTCTTTTATCTGTCTTCTTGTCCTTAAATCATCAGTCATATATCATCATCATCATCATCATCATCATCATTATTGTTATTGTTGTTGTTGTTGTTGTTGTTGTTGTTGTTGTTGTTGTTGTTGTTGTTGTTGTTATTAATAATAATAATAATATGGTTACATCGCAATCTGTAGGCTCGAGAACTTGTTTCTGCATTACCAGTCATGTTTCCTGAAAGTGCTGTACCAGTATTGCTGCAAGCTGCCCTCTTGGTTAGAGAGAACAAAGCTGGAAGGGCTGAGGAAATACTGGCACAGTTTGCTGGAAAGTTCCCTGAGAAGTCCCAGGTTCTTTACTTAGCCAGGGCTCAGGTTGCGGCGGCAGCTGGCCACCCACATATTGCTGCCGATTCTCTAACAAAGTTACCAGATATTCAACACATGCCGGCTACTGTTGCCACCCTTGTGTCTTTAAAAGAACGAGCCAACGATGTTGAGGGTGCAGCTGTTGTGCTTGATTCTGCAACCAAGTGGTGGTCTAATGCTATGACTGAGGACAATAAGCTTAATATTATAATGCAAGAGGCTGCCTCATTCAAGTTAAGGCATGGAAGGGAAGAGGATGCTGCTAAACTCTATGAGGAGCTCGTTAAAAGTCAGGGAAGCATAGAAGCGCTAGTTGGGCTGATAACAACAGTTGCCCGTCTTGATGTTATTAAGGCAGAGCTATATGAAAAGAAACTAAAGACCTTACCTGGATTGAAAGGAATTGATGTGGACGGCTTGGAGCGTACTTCTGGAGTTAAACAAGTTGAGGGTCCTCTTCATGCAGGTGTTGCTGAAACGAACGACGAAGGAAAGAATAAGACAAAAACTAAGAGAAAGAGAAAGAGAAAGCCAAGGTATCCTAAAGGGTTTAACCCTGCAAACCCAGGTCCTCCACCAGATCCAGAAAGGTGGCTTCCCAAGCGAGAGAGGTCAACTTTTAGGCCCAAGAGGAAGGACAAACGAGCTGCTCAAGTTAGAGGCTCACAGGGCGCTGTAGTTAGAGATAAGCAGGAAGCTGGTGCTTCTTCCAGTCATTCCAATCCCAAATCAAACCAGGCAACTTCCTCCAAAGGTGCTACTCAGAGTGCAGTTTCTGAGCAAACCAAGCCTTCATCCAAGCCTTCATCCAAGTCTAGAAAGAAGTCTAGGAAGTAATAAGGATTTGTGATTTCTGATAAACATTTTGTATTACTAACATTTTGTTGTTGCTGCTTTCAATGACTGAGGGTCGATATACACTATGCGAGTTCAATCTCAAAACCATCAATTTTGGTTCAATTCAAACAAATGGGTATATTTGTCTATTTGATGCAAGTGTTAATGTGCGTGTTTGGTGCATTACGTGCATGCATATTTTTGATAGATTCTTGATCTAGCAACTCACTAAGCAGCTAAAACAATTGGTTTACCATTAATTCAGTGGTTTGTTTTTGTTTACTTATCCTTTGTTTTTTATTGGTACAATATTCCCTTATGCGATATTTACTCCCATAAACGGATGCTTAAGAAACTTGAGAAGGAATGGTAAACTCTCATTGGCATTCTTCAAGGTTAAGCTTGAATATTTGCATAGCATATAATAATATAGTTCTCATAATATTTGTTAGTTGTTGGCTACGCTTAAACACCATTGTAATAATAAATTTTATGTATTTCGTTCTGAGAATATTATTATCCATGTTGTTAACAAGTACTGTTATTTCTTAAGGGTGAATGAATGAGGAGAATTACATATCTGAGACTAATTTACTCTGTCAAATTCTAGTCTGACATTTTTTAATCACAATCTGAGAATACGGATAGTATATGTGTATCTTTATCTCTTATTTTTTATCTTCCACAACTTACACGGATTTCATAAATACACAAATAAAATGATATCGTATATAAATAGAAGAGATCTTTTTATATTAAAAGGTAAATATTATTTAACATAAAAAAAAACTATGTTTGCATATTATTTCTCTTTCTACTTAAAAGGATCTCTTCCATTTATATACAATGTTCCTTTTATTTCATTTCTCTTGTTGGTTCTGGAGTGAGGTTTTACATCTTAGCCTCTTAGGTAGTTTTTATTGAAGTCAAATTGCAATTCTTATTTAGTTGGAAAACAATTGTTATGATTGCTTCATTATGCATATTGGTTAGCGTATCAATATATCCCTTTAATGGTAATAAATTTGCTTTGTTTATAAGAAATGTATTTTTAACTAGCTTTTCAGTGAGGCCAAACTCTTAAAACGGTCTAAGTTAAACCTTAAAAAAATGTCTATGAGACACACTCATGTGATTTAAGCTTGGGAGAAAGGTAACCTCAAAAAAAAGAAAGGTAACCTCAAACCTTAACAAGGTAAGTGTTTTGGTATGATAGAATTGATTTTGGTTAAATTTTGGTTAAAAGTGAGTAGATATGAATTGATTTTTGTTTGGATAAATTTATTTAAAAGTGATTCTTATAGTGGATGTTGTTTGGATAATTTGAATCAAAATTGATTTTGAAGTGTAATGACCAAATTAATCTTTTAATTGTATTTTAAAATAAACACCTCATTCTCATTAGATAATTATTTCAACTTATTATAATGGATTTTTTTTTTTGACAAGATCATAAATGGATTTTATTTCTTAAAAAATTCATTTTAAAATAATATTACTTTATAAGAGTCATTTTTAATAAAAAAAATTTATCAATTGGACGATTTTTTAATACAATATAAGCTTCAAAACATGTAATAAAAAAACATCCATTATAAACGAAGGGTGCGGTTATGGTGCATAAGGAAATCTTTATGCACCCTACATAAATTCAGAAATGGTTTTGAAGTACAACTCACAAAAACCATTTCCACAGCAAAATGGTTTTGGCATAATTTTATATACAAAATATAATATGATATATACAGGGTGCTGGAAACCATTAAGTACATCTAATGGTTTTGGAATACAACTCATAGAAACCATTTCTGAATTTATGCAGGGTGCATAATAATTTCCTTATGCACCATAACCGCAGCCATAAACGAACAGTGAACCGTAATAAATAAAATGCATACCTACCACAAAAAAATTGAACAGTGTATTAGATTTTTTTTTTGGGGGGGACATTAAATATATTATATTATATTAGAATCCATATATTATATTTATAAAAAAAAAAAAAAAAAAATCATATATAATTTATTCAAAAAAAAAAATCATATATAATATTATTTTAAGTTAAGATAATGGGCTAGTTGCATACAAAAAGGAATTCATCTCCAACCTTCGGATTGGCACTGTTGCAACACAGAAAGAACATGAGCGTTCGCCGCAAAGGAATAACGAAAAGCTCAAGCACAAGCAGTGATATCAAAAATGTATCCGATACATTATGGTTTTTGTCGTTTGATTTAAGTTAATTTATTATGTTTTTTTCCTCTTCTCTTTGTTTCACTTTTAGAGTAAAAGTTGGCTTCGGAGGGGGCAAACATGAGAAATTAGGATATATTTGCTTTATCTGTAGTTTATGAAAAGTTTTTTTGGAAGAATTGATTCTGACCAAACGCAAAAGCTATGAATCTGAGCTTCAGGAAAACTGACGTTTTGAAGCAAAATCACGTTTTACAAACTCACTTTTTCATTCATCCAAACAACATGAAAAATTGAAAAACGCAGTTTAGAAACAAAAAAACTACGTTTGGGAGCTGAAAACGTGGTGCCAAACACCTAACATAATTTAAACCATATATAAATGGAACTTAACAACTAATTAGTGATTGCAGAACAGTAATTGCTAGTGATTTATTTCATTTAAGCTCGATCGAATTGAGTATGGAAAGGAACGAAATAAAGATTGGTTTTTGATTAAAGATATGAAAATAGAAAAGAATTACAGTAGTAAATTGGAAATGAAAATATTATATAATAAAATCAAATATAATTTCAAGTTTGTGGACAAAAAACGGAGTAAGAATTTAAATAGAAACTAGGTTGTAGCACTTTCTATAATGAATTCGAAAACTGAAATGATAATGACCAAACAACATTGTGGGAGGAGAAGAAGGTATGAGACAAACTCTAATCAACTCCTCGTGAGCCTCATGGTTCACCCGCGTGCCATTTGATTGCACACCAACATTATCTCTTAACCATGTAACCATCCTAACACCTTATGCTATCATAGTTCTAACATTAATAGAGGATAGAAAAACACGAAATGAGTTTTTTTTTTATTGTTTTAGATTTTAGTAATATAAGTCGTTTACGTTAATTATAATTTAAAAAAATTAAGTTATATTGACACATTTAAAATTAAATATGTTTGAACAATTTGTAAATTCATCAACCTATATTTTTTTAACAATTTATTAAAATTTGTTTAAACATTTGAAGATAGTTATATTTTTTCTGAAATAAAACTAATCAAAATTTTGGATAAATCATTTTTAACATTTTCATAGGTTAAAAAGTGAAATTTACTAAGGAAAAAACAAATTAAAACTCAAGATAAAACACTTATAATATTTTCATAAGATTTATTATGTTTTTATTGTTTTAGAATATTTGCATGAATTAAAATTTAAAAAACATTTCAAGTAATAATAATATAAACATTTAAAAGTTGAATATGTTTCTTTCAAAAAAAAAAAAAGTTGAATATGTTTGACTAAATCATCCTTATTTATTAATTTTATTAGGTCTGCAGCAATTTAACCTAATTTTTTCCCTCATAATACTAACCCTAATTTTTGTAGGTTTGGCTAATACTAACCCTAATTTGTAGGAGTTTTTGTTACTTCCTTCAAATATATTAGCAAGCAACAAATTTTACTATTGTTTATCAGCTATATACCAATTAAATCATAAACCCTAAATCGCATATCTTCTCCGCCATATATTTTTATTTTCTGATTTTTGCACATTATTTTTTCTCCTCTAATCCTTTATTTTAACAGCTAATACTAACCCTAATTTGTTAGGTTTCGCTAATACTTTTGTAGAAGTTTTTGTTACTTTCCTCAAATATATCAGCAAGCAACAAATTTTACTACTATTTATCAGCTATATACCAATCAAATCCTAAACCCTAATTCGCATGTCTTCTCCTCCATATATTTTTATTTTCTGATTTTTGCATATTATTTTTCCTCCTTTGATCCTTTATTTTAACAGCTAATATTAACCCTAGTTTGTTAGGTTTCGCTAATACTAACCCTAATTTGTAGGAGTTTTTGTTACTTCCCTCAAACCCTAATTTTTTTAGGTTTGGCTAATACTAACCCTAATTTGTAGGAGATTTTGTTACTTCCCTCAAATGACACTATTGCAAGCTCTCTATTGTTGTTATAAATTGAATAATGAGATGGTTACAGTAGAGGTTTCATTGTCATTACATATTGAAGAATTGAATGAGAGTAATTGGCATGAGAAAATAAATTTATTGTTTATGTTGAATTATTTTCTTATCTATGTAATGTATCATATTGCAATGTATTAGTTTCTTCATTGTTTATGATCCGGACGGTAGCAAGGATAAAAGTTCTAGTAGGTTGATTAAATATGTTTTGGAAGACCCCTTAAAAAAAATATGTTTTACGATTTATTAAAATTTATTTAAGAAGTCATCAAAGAGTTTTTTTCTGTTTTCCCTTTTGTTAAAAAAAGTTTGTAACACATTGTAAAAAAAACACAATTAATGTTCAATTTATCTTGTAACAAAAAAATAATAATAATAGCTTTAACTTACAAAGGTGAAGTATAATGCAGATAGAGCTGTCAAAACAGACGGCCCGACCCTAAACGGGTCGGTCCTAATGGGCTTCAGGCTTTATCGGATCGGGCAAAAAACCGGTTGAAAAACGAGCGCGGACTAACGGATCGGTCCGTATTAAAAATTATTATTTTTTATATAAAAAAGTACTATAGAATACTTCTATAATTTTTTCGGTAAATAATATTTTTAATATATTTAAATAATGTCTAGCATAAAAATAAATTGTAAACATTTTCGCACACTAGTCGTAAACCAATGCAAGCATTCTAAAACTTGTCACCTAAAAGGTGCTAATACAATTCTAAGATACATTAGAGGCATAATTGATTATGGTGTGCTAATGCCTAATCAAAGAAATGCCTAATTCAGATTCTGATTGAGGAGGTGATCAGGATGTTAAGAAGAGTATTGCATGTTATCTCTTCATGATTGGTGATTTGCCAAATCAATTTTCAACTTGTTATCGACAAGCAGTTTGGTTCTATCAACTTCAAATGCATTCAGTTCTTCCAACATCATTTCAATACAATGATGCATAAAAACGGCAGGAAAACAATTTTAAATAAATTAGATACGTTATGATTATAAATATTTATATATTCGATCTTTAAAATTATAAATAACGAAACGATTATATATAATTTTATATGACATTTATATGTGTTAATTCATTGAATTTTCACTTTTATTTTTTACTTTGATAATCAACTAAGTAAAGAATTATTTGAAAAATATATATAATTTATAGGATTTTTTTTGTTATGCGGGCTACCCGCGGCCCCTAACGGGTACCGGGCTTTTTAGGGTCGGGCTAAAAAGCCCTATTAAAATTCGGGCTCAATATTTAAGGCCCAAGCCCTATAATTAATCGGGCTGACCGGTACGGTCCAACCCATTTTGACAGCTCTAAATGCAGATACCTTTTATATAAAAATAAAAAAAAAACTTAAAAAGCAAGGTTAGAGACCTTTTTTTAATAACCCTTTGATTTTTAAGGAAATAGGTGTATCATAATTTAAAATTTGGTTGTGAGATCAAGTGGCGGAGCCATCAATTTTGAGTAGTGGGGACGCTAATTCACACCCACCTAAAAACACTATGATGTAAATTAACAAGCTACATCTACTTTAAAACACAAAGGTGTAGATTAGCAAGCTACACCTACCTAAAACAATAATGTGTTAGTTAGCAACATACACCCAGTTGGTTATATACACTTATTTTTATAAATTTTATCAAATTGTTTAAACTCATCTTACTAATTTACACCCACTTTCATCATTCTAAGTATTGTTTCATTAAAAGTTTGTCTCTATTATATGTTTTGTACTTTAAGCATGTCGCAGTCTTTTTTTAAGGATTTTTCTTAAGATGGTTACAAAATTGTCATTCTAATTAAATTTAATTAGAATAGAAACAAAATGGTGTTTTAATAAAATATAAGTGGGTGTAGCTTGCTAATTTACAAATTCGTGTTTAGGTGGGTGTGAATTAACAGCCCCTTATATATATATATATATATATATATATATATATATATATATATATATATATCGGGGGCATATCAAGTGAGAATGGATATGTTATGTGAGAATGATATGAATTATTGTCAGCCCTTAGATTAGTTTGGACGGTGGAGATTAAAAACTTTAATTTAAGGAACACATGTGTATCCTCTCATGGTATTATTTTTCCATTACTCATTCATCTTCATCACTGTCCCCTCATCTGCAAAAGAATGTTGTCTTGCTGCCTCACTATCGCCGTTGTTCACTCCCACGTCGCCATCTCTGTGAAACTTGTACCTCGCCGTTTCTCTTCATGACCGTTGTCTCTCTTTCCACCGTGAGTCGAGATCTGGAGATGGCATCAAGAAC
Organism: Medicago truncatula; assembly: GCF_003473485.1. Classification (NCBI taxonomy): domain Eukaryota; kingdom Viridiplantae; phylum Streptophyta; class Magnoliopsida; order Fabales; family Fabaceae; genus Medicago; species Medicago truncatula. Next base: position 38,390,070 of record NC_053049.1, read on the forward strand.
AACGTCGACGGAATAGGATAGGTGAGGCGGCGAGGCAAGAGTAGATCATGTTTTCACGTTACTCTTTGGGTTTTTTTCGTTTGATTTTGTTCTGCTTTGTTACAGAGCTTTGATTTGTTTCTGAATTATAAAAATGGCCTTCAAAAAACAAAACCAGTCAATAGAGCTTGATGAAAATTGCAGATAACAACCTTAAAAAAAAAAAAAAAAAAAAAATCAGATCAGCGATAACGATGAATCGGTAGTGGATGAATAATACATTAAGGTGATGCACACGTGCTCTTTAAGTTAAAGATTTTAATCTCCACCATCCAAACTAATCTAAGGGTCGACAATTATTCTTATCATTCTCACATAACATTCATTCTCACTTAATATGCCCCCTATATAATATATATATATATATAAACTTATCTTCAAAACATAGTGGGGGCACAAGCCCACAAAGAGCTTAACATAGCTCTACCACTAGTGAGATCAGTATAGTCTAACTAATAACGTTATTATACTATAAATGCGTTCTCCATAACGGTTAATATTTTGTTGGCATTAATATTATAAAATCTCTAATAATATTCTTTGTATTAGAATATCTTAAGTTATACTCGAGCGTTTAGATGAGATTTGTCTTATAAATTAACTAATGTTTTTGTTTGAATTCAACTTTGGGTGCATCGTCACTAAAACTCTTATAGAGTATGCCGTCTCATTTGAATTCCACAAGACTCGATAGATTAGTTTTCACATTTGCGCGCAGAAGATACTTGATTTACGAGAAGAAGAAAAAATATCTTAAGTTATTTCTTACCACAATTTATTATTTTAGAATATCTCTTAGGATTATATTTGATATTACTTTTTTTCTTTTTCTTTTTTCAAGAAAAGCTACTATTTATTATTTATTCCTTTTTTCTCTAAAAAAAATATATCTATTCCCTTTTTATTCTTATAACTTGTTCTTAATTTATGATTGATTCTATGTATCACAGTAAATAATATTTATTATTTAATACTTTATATTGTATTATTAATAACATTTAAGATTCTCCGGTCAAAAAGTATATTCAGGATTCTATTCTCTCTATATATTTTTTTCTAATAAAAAATTTAAGACGAGTGAATAATGCAATATTTATAAAACAAATCTACATTTATCTTCTCTTAAAGACATTAATTAATGAGACTTAAACACGAGACCTTTCAATTCAACAACTTCAATAAAAAGAACAAGACATATAACTTTTTTTTTGGTCAAGGACAAGATATATAACTTTACTAGTGAAATATATTTCAATATATGCAAATAAAGTTTTTGTTAAAGGAAAAATAAAAGTTATGAGTAAAAAAATAATCAGAAGTTATAGTAAAGTGGGAATGGGATAATCAAACTTTGTTGAAACTTATCTTTTGGCACATGTTATACTTCGAGTATGTTTTAACTTTTAATGACAAATTTTGTAAAAAGAAAAAACTTTAAGGTTTTGTTTGGGAGTTTGGAGGGGAGGGGGGAGGGGAGGGTTTTGAAAAAAAAGAAGGAGCAAGTGAAGAAATAAAAAACATTGGGATGAGAGGGCTTTGGATGTTAATTTTTTACTCATAATCCTCTCATTTGGGGAACTTAAAAATTATATTTGGGGAGGGTTTTGGGGGGTTATGAAGGGTTTATATGAATTTTTCAAATTCAATATATGTTGTTATAATATTCTTAAAATTAAAAGTATATTAATCATAAGTATTAGTTTATCATTCTCTAAAAAACTGTTCTTTTAAAAAAATGTGAATTTTTTGTCTATTTTCTATATATTTCCAACCCTCCAAAGCCTTCCCCTTCCTTCCCCTCCAAACTCCCAAACAAAACCTTAAGGTCAAATTGTTAGCTTATAACAAAAAGTTTATTTCCTTAAAATGAGAAAAAATACAAATAGTTTCTTTTTGAAGCAAAAGATAAAAAAGACAAATAGTTTGTCAATCCAATATTAATAGATTCATATTAAACTTGTACCTTTTATAATAAATATATTTTAAAAATTTTAAAAATAAATTAAAATGATATTTAATTTTATCTTCTCTTTTTAAAATAATTTCAATGATAATACATAATATTTATTGATATGCAATTGGTAATATGAGCTTTACAATTACTATCATCATTAGGTATGAATTAATTTTGGTCAAATAGGATAGAATCTTTGTAGTATTTTACATGACGTAACATGTGATCTAAGGTATACAAATGTTTAACAAAAAGCACACACGATAAGAAAATGAAGAGGTGTAAACTATATGATGATGAAAGAATCCTTTACCTTACCGCTATTAACATTTTAGATGCGAAAAAAATGTATCAACATATTCGGTTGTTTCACCACGTGTCTCACACCATTGAACATATTTCACCGTTACATTTACTTACACACACACACACTCTCTCTCTTATCCCAATAATAAATAAATAAAATTAGATATATTAATTAATAATATTAAATAAAATTGTCCTATAGTTTCTCTCTATCTAACACATATTTTCCGCGAACTCGATCGGCATCGGCAGAACCCACTCGAGGGGGAAGAAAAGAAAAAGAAAAACCCACCACGACACCAATTCCCTCCGATTTTTCCTTCTCTTTTCTTAACCACATATTTTCCCTTCTCATTCGCTTTTCCCATTTCCTTCTCATTTCCATCGCCCAATTAATCATCAATTAATTAATTATTCAATTAGGGTTTCGATTCTTCAATTCCTTCCTCATTCTCTTATCGCTCTTATCAATTCTTTCATTCCTCATATCCTTTCTTTGATCCTTTATCATCATCCTTTCATTCCCAGTAGAAAATAAAACACCAAAAAAAAAGAGAAAGATTCTATTTTTCTTCATCCTATTCGATTTTAGCTGTTTTTATTTTTAATTCTTGTTTATTGTTTGTTATTATAATTTGGTTCTTAAGATTCAAGAAACTCTGTGAAGTTTTTGGTGCGTTGTTTTAGTTTGCTATCAATAATCGAGGGTTTTCTTGTTAGATCTATTCCACTTCTTTCTTTCTTTTTTTCTCCATTTTTATTTTCTTTTTCTTTTTCCTTGTTAGAATCTAAAAAAGAAAAGAAAAAAAGAAAAATTGTTGGTTTGATCGGAATTGATCAAATTCACCTCCCCCAAAAATTAGGGTTTGTTGTGGCTGATTGATTTGGTTAGGGTTTGTTGTATATAGATAGAAACAAAGAGGAAATTTATGCGATGGCATTGAATTTCTCTCATCGACCGATATTTTCGGCTGGTTTGTCTGAGGATAATTTGAGAATGGGAAATGGGTATAGAGTGGAAGGTATTTCTGAGACTGGTGGTGGTGGTGGTGGTAGTGGTAGTAGTGGGGATGGATTTGGGAATGGGTGGCATAATGTTGATAATTGTTTTGATTATGGTGGTAGTGATAGATGTGATAGAGGGGGTGGTGTAAGTGGTGCTACTCAGGATTCTGTTTCGAAGGATATTCTTGATCTTTTGCCTTCGGATCCTTTTGGTATGGATATCAGTACGACGTTCACAGCCATCACTGGATGGCTGGAGGATTTGGATTTTGATTATGGTGGATATCATGTAAATGATGAGATTGGGACAAGTGGTGAGAATTACCCTTTGTTTGCTGGGTTGAATTTCATTTGGAATAATGCTGTTAGGTTCCACACTTTTCCTCAAGGGGGAAATGTGTGCATTGAAGAGAAGGATTTTCGCGGGGTGAGTGGATTCAGTGAGTTTTCTCGTAGAGAAGCTGGAGAAGTATCCTGCAGCGAGAAAATTTTTCATGGGGTGAGGGGATTTGGTGAGTTTTCTCGGAGAGAAGTTGGAGAGGCTTCATGCATCAAGAAGAATTTTCAAGGGATGAGTGGATTTGGTGAATTTTCCAGGAGAGAAGTTGGAGAAGCATCCTGCAGCTTTGGGGCTGGATCTTCTTGTGACATGGATGCCGTTTTAGATTTTAGATGTGATTATAAAGATGTGGCTATTGCTAACGTGTCAGGTGACACGGACATGGATGATGTGAATTTCCTTGAAGGAGATGAGCGCATTCTTCATTCAGTTATAAATTCGTCTCTTAGGTATCTGGGTTTGTCTGATCTTCTTGTTCTTGAGAGAGTATGTAAATCTCTGCATTCTACTGTTCGTGATCCGCAAATGTGGACAAGTATCCACATTGACCAGCCTTTAAATGAAAGAATCACTGACGACATTCTTTTGGAATTAACCAATAGGGCTCAAGGTCTTCTTCAGTGTCTGAGCCTGGTGGAGTGCACTAGGATAACCGATGATGGTCTGAGGCGTGTTCTTGAAGTCAATCCCAAATTAAGCAAGGTGAGCATGCATTAGCTTATTATACTTTATCATTCTGGATTTAAAATGAAGCATGTATTGTGGAATTGTATACAACTATATAGTATTTAATATGGTACTACCGTTGCTTTATTTTTATTAAGTGGTGAATAAGTGAATTGGAGACAGAATTAGTTTAAACACTGTTGATTCTTTTTAAAACTTAGAAGTCAGCAGATCCTGTTTTGAGCATTTGTCCTTTGCATCATCTCTGCTTTTAGTTTTTTCTTTATTATAGAAGTTGATTTAAGGTTATTCTAGATTTTGCTCTAGGATATTATCATTTGTTGGTTGAGACGCATGCCGATTTATTTGTAGGAAGTTGTTGATTCTTATCCAAAATGATTAAATGAGCATATCCTTCTCTGCAATTGTGTATTTCTGTTGCTGTTTGTTTTCCAACATGCATTAGTAAGAAATGCACCATATTTATCTCATTGTAGCTTTAGGTATTAAATACCTATTTGAAGAGAAGGTCTGAAAGAAAAATAGATTGTGGACCAAGCAGTTGAGGCACATTATAACTGTTCCAACTGTCAACTTTGATTCAGGCAAAATTTTTTACTGGCCAGATGCGTTTGGGTTAAATGATTCTTTTACATTTGATAGATCCTGGCACTTTGAAATAAATTTACGTATATTATTGGTAGTTTCATATGTAATGTGATTTAATGTTGGTACACTTGGTAATTACTGACATTGTCTAACTGTTATTGTATTCACTTCTTTGAGCTTTGAATACTTTCATTCTCATTGTAAATCCAGAGTTCTTCACATCCATATCTTTTTGCAAATAACGATGTAAATTTTTTCTTTGGTTAACCTTTGCAGTTGAGTGTTCCTGGATGCACAAGACTTAGTATTGAAGGTATTGTGGGTATGTTAAAAGCTTACAACTCTATGGGTACACAGAAGGTGAAGCATTTACACATAGGTGGCCTTTATGGCGTTACACAAAAGCATTTTGAACAAATAAAGCTCTTGTTGGGCACTGACAAGAAACGACTGGAGAATGCTCTTGACAGTCAACCACATGAGAATGCTCGTGACAGTCAACCACAAGAGAATGCTCCTGACAGTCAACTACTAGAGCATTCTCACAAACCGCACTTCTATTGCCGCTGGAACTTGTATCTGCCCTGCGATGATGATCGGGACCTGGATATTGAAGTTTGTCCTCGATGTCAGAATTTAAGGCTTGTATATGATTGTCCTGCAGAAGGCTGTCAAGGAGTTGGTGGGCATGCCACTCAGTTGTGCAGGGCTTGCACACTCTGCATACCACGATGTAGTCAGTGTGGCCGCTGCATCAATGACAGCGAGTACGAAGAAACATTTTGTCTGGAATTGCTTTGCTCTCATTGTTCTCAGCATTTGGTCAAACCGTTAGAAGGGACAGTTGGAAAGATTGCATTAGTCAGCTCAGTTCTCCCCGAACAAAGTTAGGGCATGTGTTGTGTCGTACATTATCATACCAAAGAAGTCTTTTATGAGGAATTGTCCCCTTTTGAAGTCATAGAAATGCTAGGTGCTGCTTGACTTGTTTGGCATTCTTTGTATTTGGTGGGAATCTTCCTGTTGTAGAGAAGTTGGAAATTGATCTCGACTTTGTTTCTCTGCTGCTACTTGAGTAACCTGCAGGAGCCGAATCAATTGCTGTGATTATGAATTGCCTACTGCATAGTTGCACTGTGATCATCGGGGCTGCAGCTGGAGTGACATGCTTTGCAATGAAACCTTTCATTGGGTCACTTTCAGATAATATTTGTGATATAGTTCTACTGCTTTACCAGTTTGAATGATCTGATTTCTGGACTTAAGGTCACTTCAATAACTGCACTGGTAATTCACTGTTTCCGTGTTGGAGTCCATGTAACCTGTTTATTCTTGTTCCCATCTTTGGATAAGACAAAAAAAAAAAAAAAATAAGTGGATAATATTGTGATGTCTTTGGATCTTCACGTGTGTTATTTTAGCTTGTATCAAGTGGAACTCATTTTACTGTGGATCATAAAATGATTATCTTGGGATTTTTTAGCGAAATAATTGTGTTGCATATTTATATCCTCTTGCAAATTTGAAGAGGCTGATTGTTGTTATGTTGGCCTTATGATGTCTCTTCCAAAGAAAAGTAGTTAAATTATTTAATATTTTGATCATAAATGTAAGTGTTGGTCATCTTTATTTAAAGGAAAATGCTAAAAAGCATGAAGGAATTATTTCAACAGGACAAACTATATTTTCAACCCACTAATGTATGGTCAAGCTGGCTACTCATTGTTTGGTGATCTAGCCTTGCAATAATATGAGGTGAAGAACTTCCATTGCATTTGATATGTCATGTCTGATGTGTGCATAATAAAATAATTTATTATAGGAAATATGTAGTTTGGTGCAGTGTCACAATGGTGGGTTTCAGCTAATGTCTGCTACGGCAGTCAATGTTACACGAATGTCTTGGCAGCCAAGTTAATTACTGTCCTACTAACAAAGTTATTCTTCGTTGCTTGGTTAAATTTAGGAATATGTTACTATGCTTCAAGCATGTGAAAACTAATAGGAAGCTCTTGAAAAGCAAGTTGCTTTCTGTTGCCTGAGGTAATGGAGAAACTAAGGCATAAGTAACATAGATGAAATGGTATGGTCAAAGTCATCCAAAACCCACAGATTACGCTTTCGTTGCCTTGCCTTGTTTGTTTGATTGTAGGCTTTTCGGATGATGCAATATACTTGACACCAAGGAACGCTCATAAGATGGTTTAATTAAAATTAGTTATTGAAGTGGCGGGTAAGTATAAAATGACATGTTTATATATATATATAATTTTTTTTAATATATTTAATTTTTAATATTTTAATTTATGGTTAACTATGTTTTGGATCCCTATAAATATTTGAACTTTTGGTTTTAGTCTCCAATAAAATTTCACTGACAATTTTGATATCTGCTTTTTTTTTACAAAAGAGGGCAAAAGCTCATTGATCTCTACTTTTATGAATCCCAAAAATAAGAGGAAGGTGGAAAAAAATGTAAGCAAGAATATATAAAATTTTACAACGTGCCGTATGCTAGTTGTTATAGTTAAATATAAAACATTTCTTTTAAGAAGTATATATAAAACGTTCATTAAAAAATAAAATAAAGCATGATAGTTTTTTTTCAAAAGAGAAAACGTGGAAGTTGTTTTTATTAAAAAATAAGCTATGAACTTGACCTTATTTTTTAACCCATAAACATGTTGTTTTATTAAAAAATAATTAAATTAATATCTCCAAAAGTTGTTTATTCAATCAAAGAATGTGATGAATTATGTTAATTTCAATCAATATCTAATTTCATTCAATTAATTTACAATAGAATTCAACTTCCAATAGTGATATTATTAGGCTAGACATCTTCGTCTTAGTTTGAATTTGAAATCTCACAATTATGTTCATGAATTTTAATGGTGCTTCACTTTCTCTCCCAAACCATTCGTTTTGAACCAAAGCTAAATAGTATATATTATTAATTAAATATAAAAATATTATAAATTATTTAAAAATAATTAAAAATCGGGGTAATCAAATCAACCTATCATTTCCTCAAAAAAAATAAATAATCTACCTTATCATTGGGAGTAAGGCTATGCCCTTGGCCTCGTCACACACTTAACCAAATCATAATTTGCAACCAATACAATTCAAGACCTGTATTCTCTGAAATGCAATACAGAGAGACATTCATTTACTATAAATGACCAAAACTCAATGAAAAAAATATGATTATAACCAAAACGATCAATGCAAGATCGAAGTCTCTACTCAACTACACTGCCACTCTCAACTTGAAGAACATTTCATCTGAAAAAAGAAAGAAACAACTAATTAATAATTACATTCACACACACACAGGTGCACTAAATTAATTAAGAATATAATTCAGTGTTGGAGGACATGCAGACCTTTGTCCATATAATTAACAAGTGAAGGCAAATGCATAATCAATGTTTTTCCATTTGTTAATTATAATTTATAAACGACTAATGCTATACTCCCTCCGTCCCAAATTGTATGTCGCCTTAGGGAAAAAATTTGTCCCAAATTATATGTCGCTTTACAATACCAATACAACATTAATGTTACTTTTCCTATTATAACCTTAATTATTTATTACTCTCTCTTCTTTCAATTCTTTCATTTCTCTTTTCCATATTATTTATTAAGGATAATTTTGTAAAACAACTCATAATATCTCTTTTCCACACAATATTAATTGCATTTCTTAATATATGTGAAATGCCCAAAACGTCATACAATTTGGGACGGAGGGAGTATCATTTATCATTTCTATTCATTCCTTCTTCCTTTTCTTTTTTTCGTAGAATCTATTTATTCGTTCTATAACAATCAATTTGGTCAACCTTAAATATTTAAAACCATGGCTCCCACACTACCTTAATTCTGTCAAAATATTTTTTCACACGCAAAGCCAAATTTATTTCATTCACTGTAATTTAAGGTAATCATAAGTTCTATAAATTGAAATTTCTATGGAACCAATTTTATTCCATGCAAAACAATTACTAGTATATATCAATAAGAAGAAAACAAAAATACTCATTCATAAATTCATATCACTATGGCAAAAACCATTGCTTCACTTGTTCTAGTTTTCCTAGTTGTTGCAATGCTGAATGGCTATGGTGCTGAGGGTGCAGGAAGAGATAACCAACATAAGAAAGATGATGGTGTTTATAAATATCAAAAGAACACGCTTGCGTGTGTGCTTATGTGTAAGATGTGTGATTTTGGTTATCGTCCCTCTTGTGATGAGTACGATAGGTTCTGTACTCCTTATGGGTTGTGTATTCCTCAGTCTCCTCCTACTTATAATGCTGATGTCCAAACAACCCCAGCTCAAAGTGGTTATTCTGAAGTTCAAAACCCAAATCCATGATCAGAGACTGTTTTCATGCATGGTTTGTGTTAATGACATCCATATACTATTATATAATTATATAATGTTGTGTGAGAGTATATTATAATATAAGAATTATATATAGATAAATAATTAATCACGTTTATGTGCTAAATATACGAGTCTTGAGTTATGTGTTATTGATTCCTCTTCTTTGATGTTAGTTGAGGAACACACACACACACACACATATATATATATATATATTGTATTATGGTGCCATCTATGTTATATGGAATGGAATATTGAAATAAAATTAATTTCTCTGGTTTACTTTCTTAAGATCAAGGGGTAGTCTTGGAACATCACATTTAACATATCCCCGATTTGTTTGTTAAAAGATTTTCAATAATTGTTATATAGTCTACAAATTGGTAGGAAAAGAAAAAAACTAAATTAATGCAGAAATTTTAACCCACCCCAGCAGTATTCTGCACTGTGGAGGTTTCAGTTCACACCTCATGCATTTGTTTATAAAAGAGCATGGGAGAAAATCCTCTGAAAATTTATGGATTTTATTCTTTACTAATTGAATTAATTTTAAATGTGCCTACCTTATCTCAAAGACTATGTTGGGTTAAATGTATGTTTACTTCAATGTTGCAATGCAAACTCTTTACAACTTTAATGAGTCTCAATTTGGGTTGCTTAGTTAAGTTGACCTCATCAACTTTCCCCTTTATAAACACAATTTTATTTCTAAATAATGATAAGAACCAAATACCATGATATCACAAAATCTCCTTTTTCACCTTGAATGTCATGTAGAAGTAGAAGTGTAGAACACTATTTTTTTCACCAACTGCTCTTAACAAATTCTGATACTGTGATATTTTGTTTATCTATACAACAAGCCATTGTGATTCTTGTTTGGCATGTGCTTGTATAAAGTTATAAATCAAGAAACTTGTGTGATCCTTGTAAATTTCCACAACAAACTAAAGATGGTGGGATTTATTTTATTCAACTAATAAGTTTTAGTTCTTAATCTTTAAGAGCCAAAATCAATGTTATTGTTAACGATGATAATGCTCATCATTTGTGAGTTTTCTTATAATGTTGGGATGGAGATATCAATGTTATTCTAGAAACACAGAATTCTATGGAGCTTGAAATGCTTTAACCTCCAAAAATGATTCTAACTGAAACTACAGTTTAGAACTCTTGCCTTAGAATTGATTCAACTCAACTTCTATACAAACACAATAAATCATTTAAGCTTCAACTCAATTTAAACCCACTTTGTGGATGGAGTATTTACACGTTTTAACTTTCTATGCTAACAATAACAACTTGACCAGTCTTCTTGAAAGATATTCTTCATTAAAAGTATAACTTGTTTCTAAGATACAAGAATGCCAAAGGCAGTGCAGAAAATTAGAACCAGATTAAAAAATTGAATCAATCCAATTGCTCAACTTACAAGTTACAACATGTAGACTAGAATCATGTAAAAAATTCAACATGACCTGCAATTTCTCTGCATAATAGCTTTGATTCACTAGCTAACTTGATACTTTTCGCAATTGCTAATCCAGTCAATTTATGTGTAGATGCAGGCTTATAAGACTCTACCTGCTCTTCACACCCTAACAACAAAGCTTCCCTTGCCGGAATCACGTTTTCCCACCAAAACTCTCTAAGAATCCCATGTATTATATCCCAATATTCACGACTCCTGACGACACGAAATATAGTGCTTCCATTCGGCGTCCAACAATACAAATCAACCCATTCAAAATCCATAATCTCCATTTGACCCTGAACTTGAGGCATGTAATAGAATGGCATGGTTTTCCATGGCAAACCTGTCTCAGGCTTACCCTTATTATAAGGACACTTAACTTCCAATATTCCGGTACCAAGAACACCGTCAGGCGACGCACCAAGCCAATCATAAGACTTCTTCGAATGAACTGCAAACCCCATCGAAGTCACTTCCCTCCCGGTAATTTTCGTATAGTTTTCAACAGCTACCGCCTCATTCAGCACTCCCCAATTCATAGCATTTCTTTGAACAGATTCGACAATTTGGGTATCTGATGCAAATACTTTATCATGCCACAGCTCAGCACGGCGACTACCTTTCCAAAACCCTAATGCAGTACTAAACGTGCTCGTTGTTAGTCTGTCCTTACGAAGGGCAAACCATTCTTCTGAACGTTGCGGAACATCGGCCGGTGCCGGTGAAGCAAATGCTGTAAATGATGGAGGCTTAATAATCAAAGTTGTTGTTGATGATGTTGGTGAGGTAGTAGTGCATATGGATAGATTTCTAAAATGATCATTTCCATATTTAATTCTCGTAGGAAATACTTTCTGAAGAATGCCACTGAATCTAATCAAGCTGGAGTTGGTAGTTGCGGATGAAATCCTCATATCCATTCAAAACTAGCACAACTATTTTTATAACACAATACAAAATGAAGTTAAATTATTTTCCTATAAGCTATAAGCTATTTCCATATGTTTATGTTATCATAAGTTGTCAACGGATAAGCTCAAAATAAGTCGATTCAAACATAGCTTTAGGAAATTAGTATGTAACATGAGATAACATTTGTTGAAATTAACGATGCAATTAAAAGATGAACAGAGGAAAACCTTGTCTTGTTAAATGTGAAATATTAAAATAAAATGAAAGAGGAAAACCTGGAAGAATTTTTTTCACTGTTTCCGGCGGAAGAGAACCAGCTCCGTCCACGTTATCCGGCAGGTTGAGTTCGGCGCGCCTCCAATCCAACTAGAAGTGCAGAGAGACAGCTAAGATGGGTTTCTTCAAAATGAAGTGGATTGGGGTTGGGGTTTAGAATGTTTTTTTTTTTTTTTGAAGGAATTTTTTATTCTTAAAATCCCAAATAAATATAAGTAGCTTTTTATTATCTCTTTTTGTATTATATCAAACATATATAAAGTAGGGGTCGGGATGCTTCGGTTAACCTAAAAAACCGAATCGAACCGAATGGAAATTTTGAAATGGTTCGAAAAAACCGAACCGTTTCAGGCATGGAGCTAATCGAACTGAACCAAAGTTATAGTTCGGTTAACCGTTTTCTTACCTATAAACCGAACCGAACCAAAACCAATATTTTGAACAAAAATGTATTTTTTTTTATCCTTTTGTGGATTTAATTGTGTTTTTTTTATCCAAAAGGAAAAATATTGTTTTATTTACTTTTTTTTTTAAGAATATAATTTTTTTATCAATATTATTATTACACAAACCCAGTAAAATAATAAATTTAATGCAAAATATATTAAGAAATAAAAATTCCAGTATGAAAATTATTATCTATTATTTTTTGAAAGATATGAAGTAATAATAATATAGCTTAAATTAATATAATATATAAGATTAAACACGGTAAAAAAAATATATATTAATATTTACTTTCGCGGTTAGTTTGCTTCGGATTTGAAAGAATTTACTACGATCTCTTTTTAAAAATAGCTTACTCAAAACCGCTTATTTTATGCAAAACACCTTATTTTAAAAAATAGCTTATTCAAAACAGCTTATTTTATGAAAATACCTTATTTTTAAAAAAAAAACAGCTTATTTGATAAACAACTTATTTTCTGAAAAACAACTTCTTTTAAAAAACAACTTATTTTTGAAAACAGCTTATTCAAAACAGCTTCTTTTATGAAAAACAGCTTATTCAAAAAAGCTTATTTTATTAAAAATAGCTTGTTACGATCTCTTTTAAAAATAACTTATTTTATGCAAAACAACTTATTCAAAGCAGCTTATTTTATGCAAAAAAAACTTATTTTAAAAAATTGCTTATTTTATGCAAAACACCTTATTTTAAAAAACAGCTTATTCAAACAGCTTATTTTTATGACAACAACTTATTTTAAAACAGCTTATTTTATTTAAAACAACATATTTTATTCAAAACATGTTTTGAATAAGTTTTTTTTTGAAAATAAGCTGTTTTGAATAAGGTGTTTTTCATAAATAAGTTGTTTTTCAAATAAGCATTTTTTTTAAAAATAAGTTGTTTTGAATAAGTTGTTTTTTAAAATAAGGTGTTTTGCATAAAATAAGCTGTTTTGAATAAGTATTTTTTTTTTAAAAAAAATATGCTATTTTGCATAAAATAAGCTGTTTTTTTTAAAATAAGTTGTTTTAATAAAATAAGTTGTTTTTAAAATAAGGTGTTTTGCATAAAAAAAGCTTTTTGAAATAAGCTATTTTAAATAAGTTGTTTTTTTTGGAAAGATCCAACAAAGAGTTCAAGTGGTTTCCTTAAAAAAAAAACAGTTCAAGTGGTTTGGTTCGGTTCGGTTCAAGATGGTTCGGTTATGATTTAAGAACTGTTAATAAATTAACGGTTCAGTTCGTGAACCATTATAATAGTTCGGTTATTTTTGGTTCGGTTCGGTTCGGTTCATGGTTCTTTTTGTCCACCCTATATATAAGTTTTTTTTTGTTTTGTTAACATAATATAATATTGGTACGAAGTTTCTACCGCCGCTTGACTGTGACTAATCTCTATCATGAAATTGTGAGATACGCAAGGTAAATTTTCACCTCCCAATCATTTTTTCATACGCAAAAGCCAAAAATTGAACATCTAACCAAATGATTAAAAATCCTAAATCTCTCACGAGTCACCACTTAGACCAATTTATTGTTGATATATAAGAATTTTTTTTTTTTTGTCAATTAGACTAGCGGTTAGAAAGTTCACATTTTAAGATGAATAAGCGATGAGCCTAGGGCATAATTCGAACTCCGAGATTTGCATATTACATTATATTATCCTTACCAATTGAGCAATGCTCACTGAACTAAAAAGGCTGAAAACGGAATTAGTTTTGTCCATTAAAAAAACTATAAAGGCTAAAAGCAAAACTTTTGAATTCAAAGGAACATATAAGCACAAAAAATGAATTTTTTTTTTCTGCCCTTGTTTGTGTCCAAAAATACAAAAATGCCCCACTTTTGCAAAAAATTGCACAAATGCCCTACTTTTTCAGTTTTTCTGGTACCTTGCAACCCCCACTTGCGGGGTACCTTTAAAAAAATTTTAAAAAATTTTAATTACCCCGCAAGTCAAATTGGCGTGGTATTTTATGATTTTTTTTTTTTAAATTTTATTACATTGCAACCCCCACTTGCGGGGTATAATTTAAAATTTTAAAAAAAAAAAATTCATAAAATACCACGCCAATTTGACTTGCGGGGTAATTAAAATTTTTTAAAGGTACCTCGCAAGTGGGAGTTGCAAGGTACCAGAAAAACTGAAAAAGTAGGGCATTTGTGCAATTTTTTGCAAAAATGGGGCATTTTTGTATTTTTGGGGGCAGAAAAAAAAAATCACAAAAAATGAGGGGTTGAAGCCAAAAAATATTATAATTTTAAGGACTAAAATTATATTTCAATCATATGCTTAAACACTTGCGTTTAGAATTGAGGGAGTACTAATTAATGTTTCATTTTCAAAGTGAAATTGCAATTTTCTTCAACTATTTATTGTTAGAGAATTGCTCTTCGTCTATTAGTTTTTGATCATTATCATCCTATGTGAGTTAACTCACATTGAAAAATATATCTGCGTAAGTTAACTCACGTTAAAAATACATCTGCGTAAGTTAACTTAAGCTCGGCTATTTGATAGAAATGAACAAAAACAGATGGATGAAGAGCAATTATCTTATTGTTATAAATGTACCGAAGCCCAAAGTAAATAAAACTACAAGTTTAGGCCCATGAATCAAGCTCCACATTTATTTCATATTATATTTTGAGATTTTATTTTCCACCCTATAAACATCTCACATGCCTTTAAAATTTATCTTTTTATTTAGTTTAGATTATACAATTCGAAGAATTTATGATATTTTTTAAATTATAAAATCCGAACTTTGTTTACTCTGTTTTGTTCATATTCAAGGCAAATTATTTATACGGTACTCACGTGATTTGAAATCAATATGAAATTTAATCAATCAAAAAGAGTATGTTGAAAAATCCATGTTAAAATATGTGTTAATAGCATTCATCTTTTTGACATTTTTATTTGATTTTTTAACCTTTCATTCAACTCGGTTCAATTATGGTTGAAAGGACTAAACATTCATACATAGGTTTCAGTAGTTCGACATCAAGTACAGTTCCAAAACATAGCACATGAAGTTCGTAGAAACTAGCCACCAGAAGCTAGAATAGACTTACAAAAAAAGGGTACATTGGATATGGAGATTTTCTGAGCTTATGTTTTACGGTGGGGTTTAGCATGGTAAAAGGAAATTGTTTTCGATCATGAAAAAGTATTTTTTGATCATTAGATTAATTGAATAACATAATTTAATAGAAGACTATCAACATAATCTAATAGTGGGGATGGAGGGAGGAGAGATAATGGTGGTGAAATAGAGTATGAAAAAAAATCTAGTGTTGATAGTCTATTATTAGATTATGTTCTTCAATTAATCTAAGAGTAAATTACACTCCACTCCTATCAAAGATGCTTGAATTACACTCCCCTCCCCTTTATGTTAAAATATACATTTCCCTCCCTTGAAAAGTAAAATTTATACTCCCCTTCCCTATAAGATGCTTGAATTACATCTCTCCCCCCCCTCCTTAATAATTGAATATGGACTACAATTTAATCTACTTTAACATAAATAAATATTTTTATAATATATTTTAATTTTGAAATACCATTTAAAAAATATAAATTCGTTTATTTATAATCTAAATGTCAACGACAATTAAATTTAAATATTTTGTTATTAATTTTATAATTTAGAGTATAAAATTCACTTTTAAATAACCATACTTAATCGACTTTAGTAATTTTATAAATAGTTTAATTTTATTTTGGGTTGTTTCATATTTTATAATAGGCTTTAAAACTATGTTAATGAAATTGTGAATAAAAAATAGAGAAAGATATGTATTCAAAATTTGATTATATTAAAATGAATCCGCAATGCTATTTTTCTTTGAAGTGTGTTAGATTATTTTTTTGCTAGATTTTTAGAAATAAAAAAAACTATTGAGGGACTAAAGCGTAGATTTTAACTTAAGAGGGGAGGGGAATGTAATTCAAGCTTCTCTCAAGGGAGGGGAATGAAATATTTTCTAATATGTTTTGAATAAGAGGGGAGGAGAGTGTATATTTTAACATAAGAGGGGAGGGTAATTCAAGCATCTTTGAGGGGAGGGGAGTGTAATTTACTCTTAATCTAATGGCCAAAAAATATTTTTCCATGATGGAAAACAACTTCCCTTTTCCATTCTAAACTCCACCATGTTTTACGGTGGCATTTAGGGTGGGTCAATGGAATACTTTCCCACCATGACCCAATTAGTATTTAACCATGAGATCAACTAAAGAGTATAGCTTTATCATAGACTCGCCACATTGGATAGTTTTTTCCACACTATCTTCTACCTCCATCTTCTCTCTCCTCCATGTCCCCACTCAACCACCACCTGTAGCAATCTCCATTTCAGTTGTGTTTGATTTCTCTACAACTACCAAATGATTTTCACAGCCATACACAGAAAATCAAAAGCTTCTTTCCAATGTTGATATTAATCACCCTAAACACAATCATCATTTGAAAAAGCTATTTATGTTAATGTTTGAGAAAAAGCTATTTTCTGAAATTGACTTTATTCATATGTTTACGTTAAAAAAAGTGTTTTTGATATTTATGTGGTAGATGTTTATGTAGTTTTGCTGTTTCTCGTGAGGTTGAAGATGATATGAAAAAATATATGATGTGGGTAGACCGTCTTAAAAGTTGTGTGCGTCTTTAATCTATTGGTAAAAAAAAAAAACTTTCCTATAATGAAAAACTCTTTCCCCTACCTACCCTAAATGCCACCATGTTTTACTATTCAATCTTCAACTCCATTGTGTCGACATTATGATTAATTTTCTGGCTGCATTGCTTTTGAATACAATTCCACAGCCGAACAGGACAAAAACATTTTTCTATATGAAGAACAAGATCGGCAATTTACATGCACCCTTTCTTCCTCGATTGTTCGTATATCATCTATCTCACGATCATTGTCATCCATAAACTTTGGATTCTGCTTTTTATTATTCCTGGTTTGCTCTCCACGTGAATGAGTTTTCTTAATCCATCAAATGTCAAAGTCCATCTAAGATAAATGTTTTCCTTGCTCGGGTATATGATTTACCTTATTTAATGAAATCAACCCCTTCTAATTGTGCGGTGTCTTTATAATTTCACGTCTTAGTACAATGTTTATTTAATTTAGATAAAAAGATTAATTTTGATCAAATGCATATCCAATAAATAATTTTGACGTCGTCAACGTATCAAATCCGAAAAGAAGCGAGTAGTCCGAAGATATTAATATAGTCATATTTATGAAGACATTAGTAGTTTGAATAAACGAATATATTTCATATTTATAGGTATATGTACTTCGTCGTTTTATGCTATTAACATAAATATTGTGAGTTTGTTTGCAGATTCATCATTTTTTAAAGACTTTAAATTTGTATTGTGTTGATGTACTTTATTATTTTAAATGTATGAATATCATTTGTTTTTGTTAAAATAATTAAAATATATCATTTCATGGCTTGTTAATATTTAATAAAAAAAAATTGAATAGATGAAGGAAAAAAAATAGTACATCCATCCTTAAATATAGGATGTACTTGAAATAAGAAAAAAATATCATTCTCTAATAAATTTGTTAATATTACATGTCCAGTCAAATAAATTTCTCAAAAGAAAATAAAAAATCCAGTCAAATAAATGATTTAGTGTGTTACAACAAGTGGTCAATATATCCCTTAATCGATCTCTATCTGAAACATTGTAAAAAGACTAATACCGACTTTTTTTTTTTTAACTAGCAAAAGACTAATACCTACTTGAGCACAAGCACTAATCATTTTGATAGTTCAAGGATCGATCTCTATCATTAAAGTTTGCTTTCGTAAAACTCATTTGAATTGGTTTAGTGGTGTTGTTTTTGAAATTTATGTATCTTTTAAAGTTTCATGTTTGATTACTCCGTATTAATTTCGGTGAGCTATTTCATACATAGCATTACTCTAACTTTAAATTGAGCCCTAGAAGTGAACGGTAAGATTGCTCTTAAAGATATATTTGTGGAATGATATCCTAAATAAATTTTCTTAACATTTTTTATTCTTAACATTTGTGGAATGATATCCTAAATTTGACCAAATAAAGTTTCATGTGAATGACAATTTTATTCTACCAGCAACATTATCTTTTTAACATTATCTCTGCCACTCACTTTTTTATTGACTTAAATAATGGTAGGTCTCATATTTTAGAAATGGATTTCATTCAAAGTGGTGGATCATACAATGGTTTCATCCAATAAAAAAATGAACGTTGAAGAAAGGAGAATTGATGTTCCCACATTACATAAGGCTGTGCCACACGAGTAAAAGACCTTTTTGCCCCTCGTCAGTTAACTGCCGAAGTTTTATAAATCCGGCTGCAGTTAACTTCCGAGGAAAACCTCGGTAGTTAACTGCCGATGAAATCTGATTATGCAGGCAGTGAGCTCTGCATCATTCTAAAACATTTCCAAGCCTTTTTTCGGCCAGTTTTTACCTGTAATTAAACCAGAGCATTTCGAAAGGCAAAACAATTCATACAGCATTGAAACTCGGACATAAACAAGATAAATACAATATCTTTTACAATTGTCCATAATTAAATCAAACCGACATTTTGTTCAAATTACACAAACGTTTGAAATTCATCATAATAGTTCAAATAACAAAAAATATTGGCGCAATTGCACAACTTAATTAAACCAACATTTTTATACATTAAACAAAGTAAAAAATCTCATGAAATTAAAAATAATGTCATCAAAGCACAAATATACAAATATACAAATCAATGTCATGAAAACACCAAAATTAAAAAACAAGTCCTAAAAATCAAAATACTACTACTGGTCCTGGTCCTGGTCCTGCTGATGCTGCCTCCTCCTCGGCCCCTGGCCTCGCCTCCTGGTCAAAATCAGCGCGATCTGCTCCCTCATATGGCTCATGGCCTGAAACCACTGCTGAGGGGTCATGCTCATGACCTCCTCCTGGCCTAACTGCGACAACACCATAAACCATGTCATAGGTTTCAGGCGAGCTTCTCGCCTCATACCGCTCTCACTGCTCTGCAATGATCTGCTCTTCATTTGCAGGCCTCAGAAGATCTCCTGAAAGAGGTGGCAAGATCTGAGGGTGAGATACCCTAGTGTACCATAGCACATAGCCATCCGCCATCCGCCATGTCTGCTCTCCTGCCTGCTCACCCCAATCGGCCGCCTTAAGCGTGTGAGTGCGAAAGTCGACGAACGCCTGCACAATGTAAGGCGGTGGGAGGTCTACAACATCAGTCGGATGTCTGAGGATGGTCTGGACGTATTCGTACTGCCTCAAAACCCTCTCGGGCAAGTGAAGGTACACCATACAGACACCGCACATAATCCAGCCAGAATACCAGAAAACCTCCTCAAAGTCCTGGATCTCCCTATGCTCTACGTAAGGCCTCCAGCATACGTCATCAAACTGTATACGATCAAGCAGCGACCGATACGTGACCCCCCTCCCCGTGACCCTTCTGGAGCTTTCACCTCGCTGCAACCGGATAGTTTTCCATGTAGTCAGTGTTGGGATCAACACTGTAAAACTCAGGAAAATGCGCCAAAAACCATGTCTGCACAAACCAAACAAATAACATTTAGAAATTATTACGCACGGAAAATATAACAAAAAAATAAAAGTTAACAAAAAAATAAAATATAAGTTTTCTTACAATGAGCAGTGTCACGCTCCCCCCAAGAGCTCTGTCTCCAGGCCTACACGCCTCATTTAACTCGCCGTATAGGTAAGCGAGTGTCATCCCTCTCCATGAATAATTACGCATCCCTGCGTAGCCGTCCTCCATGGTCGTCAGATAGACCAACTCGATGCGCTTGTTGCTTCTATCGCCAAACAACAAGCATCCGACCAAGTAGAGAAGGTAACACCGGACACAATAAGTTCTAACCTTCACCAGCTCCTCAAGCTCCTCTGGATCCTCCGTACCAGCCAATAAGTTGGCCCTACCAAGGTACGTCGTATAAAAGTCCCTCAGCCTCGGATAGCTAATGTGCCCACCGTACTCCTGCCCACAAATATTTTCCGCCTCCTGCTGCGACACACCCAGGTGCCTCATAAGTAGTGCCGCTCCCTCATGTTTCGGCATCTTCTTCCCATGACTCAACATCCGCCCCTCAATCGAAAGATGTGTGAGACATGCAACATCATCCAATGTCACAGTCATCTCCCCAAGGGCATGTGAAAGGTGCTGGTCTCAGGATGCCACCTCTCGCATAGAGTCATCAGCAGGGCATGAGGCACGGTGGCGTAGCCCAGGTAAACCAAGTCATGTAACCCGCTCTCCCTAAGCGGATCCCAAAACCAATTCTCATTCCCGTTTGGGCGTCTGAGACTGAGGATCTTAGCCCCATGATTAATCGGTTTAACGACACGGAGCTTACGAACCTGAAATAATAGAAAAATAAATATAGTTTAAACAAACACACATATAAAGAAAACAATTAAACATAAAGAATAGAATTAAAAAAACACATATAAAAGTGGATATAATAATTAAACAAACACACATTTAAAGAAAATAATTAAACATAAAGAAAAAGAATTAAAAAAAACACATATAAAAGTGGAAATAATAATTAAACAAACACACATTTAAAGAAAATAATTAAACATAAAGAAAAAGAATTAAAAAAAAAACACATATAAAAGTGGATATAATAATTAAACAAACACACATTTAAAGAAAATAATTAAACATAAAGAAAAAGCATTTAAAAAAATTACACTTACGTTTTTTGAATTATATCAAAGCGGCAATGCCACATGATTGGCATAAGAGTGCAGCAGAGATATAATTTCCGGTCCTCCAGGAAAGGGAGAGTCCACAGGTAACACCTTCGGTGCAGCAACTGTTGGAATGTCATCATCGTCTCCTACATGCTGCTGCTGTGGTATATGATCCTGGTCATACCCACCATCAGTCACATCGTGGTGTACCTGATCCTGATAATTCAGGTACTCCACCCCATACTAGTCAACAAGCTGTGAGGGGTCAACAACCTGTGTAGCCTGAGAGCTCCCTGAACCATCTCCCCTCCGACCTCTACCCCTCTTTGGGATGTGGTCGCTCTGCCTCTCCCTCCGGTGACTCTGAGTCATCGCACGCCTACCACCAATCATCTTAGATGGATCAATGGGGTCCTAATCGGCCATATCTACACAAAAAATAATAAAATTAACATCATTCAACTTATACATTCAACCACTTTATCAAAAACACTAAACCTAAACATAACCTAAACTTTCACATTCAACCTAAACATAACCACTTTCACATTCAACCACTTGACCAAAATAAACACATTGATTGAACCTAAACATTATTATACACACTATAATTCACATTCAAACGTAAATAATCAAATGCATTATCATACACACATTCAACCTAAACATAACCTAAACTAAACATAATTCAATATACACATTCAACCTAATTCAATATACACCTTTTCAATATGCATTCAACCTAATTCAATATACACTTTTTCGAATTACAATCAAGATCATATCCATAACCTAAACTAACTAAATAATCAATAAAATTGTCATTGACACATTTTATCAAACACTTTGTGTGCAAAGTATCAAACATACTCAAAATGTGTTACTCTAACATCATTCAATCATCAATTAAAGCAACTACATTCAATTATAAACTACATGCACTCATAAAAAATTCAATTCCTACATCAACTCTAACCACATGAAAACTACCATTTTTTTTTTTATAAAAAAAACCTACCCAAACTAACATTATGATTAAAAATGAGTCAAGATACTTACTTGTGATTAAATGGAGATGATGCACTTGATTTTGCTTAAAAAACGAAATTGGAGAACTTGCTTGATTTTGGAAAACTTGTGAAAAATTGAACAAATTCAGAAAACTGAGTTTCTGCTTCTGTTTATGGAGTTCAGTTCGCATCGGCAGTTTACTGCCGCCGGTTTACTAAAACTTCGGCAGTTAACTGCTGAAGGGCATTTAGATAAATTACTTGTGTGGAAGAACCTTATCAAATGTGTAAACAACAATTCTCTAAAAAAAGTGTTATAAAGAGAATATCTTTAACATTCCTCTCTATTCTTTACTGGATACTTGTCTAATCATTTAGAGTTATCAACTTCTCATAAATCAAATGAATAAGTTACATACAACTAGATAATAAAGTGCCTAACTCATGGACACCACAAAGCGCCTAGCTCATTATCATATTCATAACATACATAATTTATAAGAGCTCACCATAGTGTAGATCATCATGTGATTGATCCAATGATAGTGTTTAGAGCTTCTAAGTTGTTTTAGGGTCAAGATTCTCTCTTTTTTTTGTCATCTCCATTATTTTCAATATCAAAGTTTTGGAAACATAAATACACTAATGTAATATTTGATTATCTTAATTATTTAATATACACTTTAAAACTCTTCAAAATTATGACAACAAAGAGAAAAATTAGAGAGAAAATGTAGAGAATTTTAACTCATTATTTTAAGTGCATCTAGGCTTTTGAGATTGATTTTTTTCCTTCGAATTAGTTAATCTTTAAATTGGATATCGAATTTTAAAAAAAAATGTATTTAGGCTTATCCTTCAAAAAGTTCAGTTCGAGAATACGTTCACCCAATTTAGAACATAAATCACAATGGCATACCATACAAATAAGACGAGATGAGAATGAATCGATTGAGGAGATTCCACCTAAGTCAAATCCAATACTACTTTGCACATGCTATGTTACATTTATGTGACTTAATTTAGTATATTAAAAAAAGTAACATATATTCTGATATATGTCCCAAACGAAACGGGCCAGCCACCATATTGGCTTGGTAGTTGGTATGGTGATTCTCCTTTGTATTGGTTTTTGCCTTGTGCCAAGCAATTAACTATGGCGGCATCATCATTTCATGATAACCTCAAAAGAATATTTCAATGGGGATCATCAAAATCTAAAGTTGCAATAATCTTTGTATGAATTGAAGAAGGACCATATGATTTGTTTCCCGAAACAAGTAAATCACATAAACTTTCTCTTTAAACGAGAATTAGTCACGTGTGACCTTTACCTACGATGTGTCAGTGTTTGGCCCCATTTGGCTCGCATGAGTTGGGTGTGTGGCAGGACACACGTCAAGGTCAAACAAACACATGCTCATTCACTTTGACAATAGTGTGCAACCAATTACAACGTGAATTCCACATACCCATTCCTCTGAGCTGGACCTTTTCGTTCTTGGCTTTTGTATTTTTCTTACCTCAATCTTTATTAGATTCAATGCTTTCTTTAAATGTAATTTAAATTAAAAGTTGATGATTAGCTTAGTTTTGTTGTATCTAATTGGAATATTGTTGGCTCATGAAGGGAGTTTGGAAGAATCCACCAATCATATAAATAAAAGAGACACCATCTGTTTATTTAAAATCTTAAATATTGATATTTTTCAAGTGTGAGTTCATCAATTTATCGTGTTTACTTTTCCAACAAAAACTTTTTCATTCACATCCACATACACTTGTACTTGTACTTGTATTTGTATTGTCGACTGAACATCCTTGGTGGAAAAGAGTTTGAACACAAGAAAATTTTTGTCGAATCTTCACTTTGATATAACTGTTGAGTCATGAAGAGAGTCTAGAAGAACATTTTGTTAGGATTTAAGCTCATGAGGAGAGCCCAATCCAAAAGACTAGTCCAATAGGTGGGAGAACCTCACGACTTAAGTACTACATCAAGCACTTTGATCTACTCGATGTGAGAGTCCTAACATTGCCACACCCTTTAAGAGCCGACGTCCACGACAACTTTCACTCTATCGGCAATAACTCGATGGCAGCCCTTTCCTTTTTTGGTGGCTTCACTCACCTATCAGTATTCGATGGAACACCTTAATCCAGCCTACAGGTAGCACTTTACGTGGTCCAACTCTCAATGAAAGCATCAATTGTTAGGACTTAAGCCATGAGAAGAGCCCAACGCAAAAGACTAGTCCAATATGTAGGAGAACCTCACGGCTTAAGTACCACATCAAGCACTTTAATCTACTCGATATGAGACTCATAACACATTTACATTTGATTAAAAGCAATCACACACAAATGAATGACATCATATTTTTTTATTGAAAACATTATTGAGTTTATAAAACTGTTTAGTTCACACTTATCACACAACAATATTATGTTTGGATGAGTTGATCCAAAGGAAAGACACATCAAATGTTTTGCTCCCTCTAATCAATTTATCATTTTATAAGAGACATTTCTATCAATTTAAAATTGAGTTAATAGGTCTTTACCCCTGTAATATAGGTCAATTTTGATTTTTTCCATGTAATTTTTTTTTGTCAGATTTCATCATTGTAATTTTTTTGTTTGTTTTTGAATACCCCCTAGGCATGCTGACTGTACATTTTTGCTTATGTTGCATGATGCGTCACCTTTTTCTGATGACGTGGCGCGCTGACTGTATAATTATTTTTATTTTTTATTAGGTACAAATGGCATTTGTGATTTTTTTAAAAATAAAAATAAAAAATTCTTAAAAAATTAATAATGATTAAAAAAATCTTGAAAAATTAATTAAAATTATAAAAAAATGTGGAAAAGATTAATATATATTGAAATTTTCAATTTTTTTTTTCCAAAATATCATATTTAAAAAAACTAAATTTTCGAAAAAAATTTAAATAAAACTTCTTACTTTTGAAAAAAAAATATGAATTTTTTCCATTTTTCCAGAATTTTTTAATTTTACCGCTATTGAAAAAAATCTGGAAATATGATTTTTTTTTCTAAATATATTAATTTTTAGAATTTTATATATATATATATATATATATATATATATATATATATATATATATATTAATCTTTTCCAGGATATTTTTTTTTAATTTTTCCCAAATTTTTTCTTTTTACCAGATTTTTTTAATCATTTTTTATTTTTATTAATTTTTTCATAAAATTTCCATATTTTTTTTCGTTTTTAATTTTTTTATTATTTTCAAAAAAATTCACAAATGCCACGTGTACCTAATAAAAAAAAATATTCAGTCAGCGAACCACGTCATCAGGAAAAGGTGACACAACATGCCACATCAGCAAAAATGCACAATTAACATGTCCAGAGGGATATTCTAAAACAAAAATTTTACAAAGATGAAATTTGACAAAAAATTTTAAGGGGGGAAAATCAAAAGTGATCTATATTACAGGGGGTAAAGGGCTATTAATCCTTTAAAATTTGAGGAAGGATGATGGATTGAAATTATTAACTACAATATTGTTTATACTAGTAAATACTATAATGATGTTAGAAGTAGCCAGTTCTAATTACTAAATCTGTGTGCCAAATTCATGAATGAAATAGATAGAGGACACTGACTGACTTACCCAATCGTACGTGCATGAATGCCAAGGACATTGATCCAACGTGTAATGAATCCACAAAATAGAAAAATAGAAAGAAGAGTGTGTGGGATAAAGATGATGGTGAAACATCAAAAACCATGTGGCCTGTGGGGGAGTGGGAATCAGAATTGGTTATAGTATAAAGGAAAGTAAGACAGAAAAAATTGTCTTTTTCGATGTGTAATAGTAATACTATAGTAACTACTATACAAGTAATATTATTATGTTTATTAACTTTTTCCTACAACCACCGTTACAGGCAAGAAGATAAAGGATATCGTCACAGGTTGGCATGGCGTCCCTCCAAAACACTGGCAGGGTTACAAAACAAGGTCTTGTGGTACGTTGCTGCTTGTGACTTTGTCCACTTGTATCTTGCGATACATGGAAAATCATTGTCAGACATATTTTCTAAAATTAAAATGGTTTTAATTTACAATTACAAATGCAACCCTGTACGGAAGATGCAAATGGATGTGTAATAGTGAAGTAAATTGGAAAAAAATCTAAAGCAACCATAAATATTGAATGGATTTTTTGTCAATTTTTTTTTTTTTTTGGATGGATTTGTAAACTAAATTTACAATTTACATACGACTGAAAACTCCTTCCAATGAGTCTCATAGTTGTATTTTTGTAATACACTCTGAACTGTACATGTCCCGTTTAGTTTTTTAGTTCTTCTATAAGCTTTGGTCCTCTTTTACACAAATTAAAAATATCCTTTTGAAAAATATAGTACAACATGGGTATCATTGTTTTATCAGTGTAATTATTTTGTTTTTCATAAAAAAAAAAAGTTTTTTTATTAGAAAATGTTTATTAATAAAGATTACAAAGGGTACTGATCCAATCCAAAATGCAAGTGAATACTACCATCTACAACAATTTCTTTTAATGAAGTTAGAACAGATGAACTTACATTTTTTTTAAATAGCAAATGAACTTACATGTTATCTAAGTCTTCACATCGAATAACGGAATTTGAATGAGTTTTAAACTAATTTACCAATTAAATTAATGAGATTCTAACGAGATTCTCACATCAGTTGCAGTCTTACTGACATGAGTAGTTTAGAGGATGTGCAGGAGGAGCAACTGCATATAGCTCCAAATTTTAGGGGGCACTAATTTTTTCTTCTTCTTCTTCTTTGTGTTTGTATATGTTAAAAGTAAATTATAATATAATTAATATACACATATTTTTGGTTAGGCTCAAAGATGCTTGCGGCGTAGTTTGAAATATATTTTGAGGCAAGAAAATCATCCAACCTACATGTTTAAAAATGTAATCCAATCTAATTAAATATGGTTTAAATTGGACCACTTTTCAGTTTATAATTTTTTTATATTAATAATCTAATATTATTATAAAATCACGGTATAATAACAAGTTTATGTGAAGTATAACATATACATTCAAAAATTAAATAACAACTATTGATTACTCACGTCAGACACCATTCCTTCAAATTTGTAAAGATACAAATAGTGTCTAAACTCTTTTTAAGAATTTCAACCCTGCCTACGTCCAAAGCTAATTGCAGTATGTTTCGAATAATTAATTTATAATATTTTTTAGAATAATAATAGAAATAAAATTTAATTTTGAACACATATTTTCCAATTCAACAATCTTCCAAAGGGCCGTCTGACCTAAAATTCGAGAATTAAGCAGCAGCCCTATTTTGGTCCCTCTTTAATTAGTTATTTCCTAGTAATTCATTTTATTTGTCGTGAAGAAGACCTTTTGTCCCTTTTAGTACCAAGTAATTCCCCATGTCACTAAAAATGACGTTTTTTATTTTTATTTTGAATAAATGACATTTTATTTTGTAATGACTAGTATATATGAAAATTCAATGAGATTGATTTATTAAGATTTTAAAAATAAATTTACAAGATTTTCTTGATTGAATATATTAAATTGAAATTATAATACCCAAAAGCGCTTAAATGAGATGACACATATTTTCTTAAGAATTTCAACCCTGCCTACGTCCAAAGCTAATTGCAGTATGTTTCGAATAATTAATTTATAATATTTTTTAGAATAATAATAGAAATAAAATTTAATTTTGAACACATATTTTCCAATTCAACAATCTTCCAAAGGGCCGTCTGACCTAAAATTCGAGAATTAAGCAGCAGCCCTATTTTGGTCCCTCTTTAATTAGTTATTTCCTAGTAATTCATTTTATTTGTCGTGAAGAAGACCTTTTGTCCCTTTTAGTACCAAGTAATTCCCCATGTCACTAAAAATGACGTTTTTTATTTTTATTTTGAACAAATGACATTTTGTTTTGTAATGACTAGTATATATGAAAATTCAATGAGATTGATTTATTAAGATTTTAAAAATAAATTTACAAGATTTTCTTGATTGAATATATTAAATTGAAATTATAATACCCAAAAGCGCTTAAATGAGATGACACATATTTTCTTAAGAATTTCAACCCTGCCTACATCCAAAGCTAATTGCAGTATGTTTCGAATAATTAATTTATAATATTTTTTAGAATAATAATAGAAATAAAATTTAATTTTGAACACATATTTTCCAATTCAACAATCTTCCAAAGGGCCGTCTGACCTAAAATTCGAGAATTAAACAGCAGCCCTATTTTGGTCCCTCTTTAATTAGTTATTTCCTAGTAATTCATTTTATTTGTCGTGAAGAAGACCTTTTGTCCCTTTTAGTACCAAGTAATTCCCCATGTCACTAAAAATGACGTTTTTTATTTTTATTTTGAACAAATGACATTTTGTTTTGTAATGACTAGTATATATGAAAATTCAATGAGATTGATTTATTAAGATTTTAAAAATAAATTTACAAGATTTTCTTGATTGAATATATTAAATTGAAATTATAATACCCAAAAGCGCTTAAATGAGATGACACATATTTTCTTAAGAATTTCAACCCTGCCTACGTCCAAAGCTAATTGCAGTATGTTTCGAATAATTAATTTATAATATTTTTTAGAATAATAATAGAAATAAAATTTAATTTTGAACACATATTTTCCAATTCAACAATCTTCCAAAGGGCCGTCTGACCTAAAATTCGAGAATTAAGCAGCAGCCCTATTTTGGTCCCTCTTTAATTAGTTATTTCCTAGTAATTCATTTTATTTGTCGTGAAGAAGACCTTTTATCCCTTTTAGTACCAAGTAATTCCCCATGTCACTAAAAATGACGTTTTTTATTTTTATTTTGAACAAATGACATTTTGTTTTGTAATGACTAGTATATATGAAAATTCAATGAGATTGATTTATTAAGATTTTAAAAATAAATTTACAAGATTTTCTTGATTGAATATATTAAATTGAAATTATAATACCCAAAAGCGCTTAAATGACATGACACAAGTCTCATCTAACTTAACCAATGTCATGCGTTCGAATATAATTTTAGGTGTATATCATTTACGCGCGCATAATATTTCCGATTTACACACAAAAAAAAAAAAAAAAATTAAAATATTTACAAAAATGCATGTATCAAAAGGTATGAAGTTAATTTTATTTGAATTTTAAAATTATAATATTTCAAAGCCATCTAAAATAAAATATTTAGTCAATTGACCGACTTAATTCTATTTAATTTATTTTACAATAATTTTCTTACTTAATTAAACACCATTGCTCTACTATGATGGACGAAGCCGAATTTACCTAAACTCTTTGAAGAAAACAAAAAAAATTCCAACATAAGTACACGGTTTGTTTGTGGAAAATGTGTTTAAAGTAGGATTTCGGACTACACCAAAATGATTTCCAAGAATATCTGAAATAAATGCCTCCATTAAATAAATAATAAATGGCCCAAAAATATTTGAAGCTTTTCTTTCTATGTCGATTAGTGCCACTGCAAGTGTCCATCACCGTCACGACTACAGTCACAGAGCACTACATTAGCCGCTTAAGTCATTTCGATCCAATTTCCTTCAAAGGTTTCCAAATCATTACATTACATTATCATTTTTATCATTTATACATATCTATCTATCTATATATATATATATATATATATATGTCACCTTTATATTTATACTTTATTCTATACTTTATCCTTTTTTCTAATTCTTGTTTTCTTTATTCCAGGAATCAAATTTCATCATAATCATTCTTGGTTTCTTCTTCTTCACTATATTACAAACATTTTTCAGTCACTTCAACTTCAACCAACAATGGCTATTTTAGATGTTCTCTTAGGAACGATCAATGTAACATTTTTCTATGTCATTTTAATATGGGTTTTATTTGATAGTTTAAGACAAAGCACACGTAACAATCTTCAACATTTCAAACACACACCAACAATTTTCTCTTATATCACTGTTTTTTTCAATGCTGTGATTTCCCTTTTGAACATAGCTTTTGTTTTCTATGATTACACTACACGTGGAATCATAGGATTTAACTATGTTTCTTTTGGTTTAACATGGGTTTTAGCTACTATGGTTTCATTCTATTCAATGAAGAAAACACTTAGAGAGAATAAAAGATTTCCTTTTGTTCTAATTCTTTGGTGGTTCTTTGTCACATTTGTTCATATAATCTCACTGTCTTTAAAACTTGTTAAGAATTCAAAATCCATCAACTTATGGATTTTGTTGTTGGAGAAGAATACTGTTGAAACAGTTTCTTTGCCTATGTTGTTAGTGATGTGTTTCAATGCATTTCCTAATGTGTGTGTAAGGGAACAAAGTGAAATAGAAGAAAGGTTACTTCAGAAAGAGTTTGAATCTTCTACTTTTGAAGATGAAGAGGCTTTTGCAAAAGCTGGTGTGTGGAGCAAACTTACATTTAGGTGGTTGAATCCTATATTTGAAATGGGTCGGATTCAGAAGCTTGAACATGTTAATGTTCCTTCTGTTCCTCCCTCTGAAACTGCTGCTAGTGCTTCTTCTATGTTGGAAGAATCTATTCGAAAACAGAAGCTTGAATGCGGTTCTTTGTCAAAAGCTATTGTTGATTCTGTTTGGAAATCATTGGCCTTAAATGCTGTTTTAGCAGGTATAATCCTTATAGACTATATGCAACATTATGTTATGCATGTACTCATTTCTTACTAATTTGTTTATTTTATTTTTATGTACTTAATATGCAACTTTAAGTCATTCATATAATGAGTAGTAATTTGTTTATTTTATTTTTATGTACTTTATGAAACATGTAGTCATTCTGTTTTATATATTGTGATTAGTAATTTGTTTATTTTATTTATACTTTCAGGTGTTAACACTATTGCTGCTTATATTGGTCCCTTATTGATATCAAACTTTGTGAATTTTTTATTGTCGAATGATGATAATTCAAACATCAAATATGGATTGATTCTTGCCTTCATTTTCTTCCTCGCAAAAACTGTTGAGTCACTAAGTCAAAGACAATGGTACTTTGGTGCTCAACGAATCGGAATTCAGGTGCGTGCGGCACTTATGGCCTTAGTTTATAGCAAGTCACTAATGATTAAATGTGGCGGACCAACGCATGGTAAAATCATCAATTTGATTAATGTGGATGTTGAAAGAATTGGTGATTTTTGCTGGTATGTTCATGGAGTTTGGTTGCTTCCAGTTCAGATTATTTTGGCCTTGGTGATCTTATATATAAATTTGGGTTGCACACCTTCTATTGCTGCACTTGCTGTTACCATTTTGGTCATGGTGTGTAACACACCTTTGGCGAATATGCAAGAAGGTTTGCACTCTAAGATAATGGAAGCTAAAGATTCAAGAATCAAAATGACTTCAGAGACAATGAAGAACATTAGAATTTTAAAGTTGCATTCATGGGAATCGACATTTCTGCAGAAACTCTTACAACTTAGGGACACAGAGAAGAAGTGGTTGCACAAATACCTCTACTTATGCTCAGCAGTAGCCACGCTATTTTGGGCATCTCCAACTTTGGTTTCTGTTTTCACTTTTGGAGCTTGTATATTGGTGAAAACCGAGCTAACTGCAGCCACAGTCCTCTCGGCTCTTGCAACATTTCGTATTTTGCAAGAACCGATTTACAATTTGCCTGAACTTATTTCCATGATAACTCAAACAAAAGTCTCCGTCGATCGAATCCAAGAGTTCATAAAGGAAGAAGATCAAAATCAATTCATGAATAGGCATGCTTCCAAAACTTCAACAATTGCTATTGAAATAAAGCCAGGAGAGTATGCATGGGAAGCAAATGATCAATTCCTCAAGAAACCAACAATTCATATTGCAGAAAAATTGATGATAAAGAAAGGTCAAAAGGTAGCAGTTTGTGGGCCAGTAGGGTCTGGAAAATCAAGCTTGCTTTGCAGTATGCTTGGTGAGATTTCATTGGTTTCTGGGGCAGCAACCAAAGTTTATGGGACTAGAAGTTATGTACCCCAAAGTCCATGGATTCAATCTGGAACTATAAGAGAAAATATATTGTTCGGGAAGCAAATGAATAAGGACTTTTATGAAAATGTTGTGGATGGCTGTGCATTGCTCCAGGATATCAACTTATGGAGTGATGGAGATTTGACCATGGTGGAGGAGAGGGGAATAAATTTAAGTGGAGGACAAAAGCAGCGAATTCAACTGGCAAGGGCTGTTTACAATGACTCGGACATTTATTTCCTCGATGACCCTTTTAGTGCTGTTGATGCTCATACTGGGAGTCATATGTTTAAGGTTAGTAGTGCTAATGCTTATTTTATTTTATTCATTCATGTATTTTCTAATTAACTACATTTTCATTCCATTCAAAAAACTTACAAAGAAGTGAAATATTGTGCAGGAATGTCTAATGAAACTTTTATACGATAAAACTGTTGTTTATGCTACACATCAACTGGAATTCTTGGAAGCTGCAGATCTTATTTTGGTAGGATATATTGAACACTTGTGTGTCACTGATGATATCACTGCACCAATTTGATTGAACTCTCAATGATGAAATTTATGCACCTATTTGATTGAACTATCGTCTCACTAGTTATATACTTTCTGTCAGGTTATGAAAGATGGAAAAATAGTGGAGTCCGGAAGGTATAGAGATCTCATAGCATGCCCTCATAGTGAATTTGTCCAGCAAATGGCTGCTCATGAAGAAACAGTATGCCAAATTCCATGCCGGAAAGATGATTCTGTTTGCTGCAGACCCTGCCAAAAAAATCCAACTGAAATTGCAGAAGAAAATATTCAAGAGATCATGTTGGATTGGAAGAGAACCAGAGAAGAGGAAGCAATGACTGGTCGAGTAAAATGGAGTGTTTATTCAACCTTTGTCACATTAGCTTATAGAGGAGCACTGGTTCCAATTATTCTTCTCTGCCAAATTCTATTTCAAGTTATGCAAATGGGAAGCAATTATTGGATGTCTTGGGCTACAGAAAAAAAGGGAAGGGTCGACAATGTGCAGCTTATGGGAGTTTTCGCTCTTTTATCTGGTGGAAGCTCCATCTTCATATTGGGAAGGACAGTTTTAATGGCAACAGTTTCCGTGGAAACAGCTCAGCGCCTTTTTCATGGAATGATCGCATCGGTTTTTAGGGCACCTGTTTCATTTTTTGATACCACTCCTTCTAGCCGAATTCTGAGTAGGGTAAGTTTCACTAGTATTCCCTATCCAATAAGATTATTGTTATTAGTTTTATTCAAATTACAATTGTTTTCTTTGTGATTGTTACAGTCATCCACAGATCAAAGTACAGTTGATACAGACATACCCTACAGATTAGCTGGACTAGTCTTTGCACTGATCCAGTTATTGAGTATCATTGTCCTTATGTCCCAGGCTGCATGGCAAGTCATTCTTCTCTTTTTCGTGGTTCTTGCTCTCTCTGTCTGGTATCAGGTAAGAACTATCATTCTTTGCTAATGTACACAAACACTACATATTAAATTTTTTTTTTTAATTTTGTTAAGATTTTACGATGCATGAACTGAAAATTTCATGGTTCAGTTCATGTTATGATGAATCCTAATTTTGTCATACATGTTCGCATTGCATGTTCTCACTCTTGCATTGATTATCCTAGTATTCAAATGATGAGGGAAATTGTGTATTTATTTGCAGGCCTATTACATCACTACGGCTAGGGAATTGGCCAGGATGGTGGGGATCCGAAAGGCACCAATCTTGCATCACTTCTCAGAGTCAATTGCTGGGGCTGCCACTATCCGTTGTTTCAAACAAGAGAAAATATTCCTGACCAAGGTTATGGTTCTAATTGACGATTATTCTCGGGTAGCCTTTCACAACTATGCCACCATGGAATGGTTGTCCGTCAGAATCAATTTTCTCTTCAATTTGGTATTCTATTTTGTTCTCGTCATCTTGGTTACTTTGCCAAGGTCTGCCATCAATCCCAGTAAGTTCCTTTCTCCTGCGTTCATCCTATAAGCAGTGATAGTTTTTTAAAGTTCATACATGTATGTGAGAGTCAATTTCCATTAGAGTAATTAAGAAACTAGGAGGAAGGAAATTTACAACTTTTGCGACTCCACAACCAGAAGGGGAAATAATTTTGTAGATAAATAGCTTTTTGGTATTCACTTTTTTATATCTCTCAACATTCACTATATCCCTAGGCAGTTCGTTAAAGCACAAAAGAAATTAGTAAGATTAGAATCAGATTC
Source organism: Medicago truncatula (assembly GCF_003473485.1). NCBI lineage: Eukaryota > Viridiplantae > Streptophyta > Magnoliopsida > Fabales > Fabaceae > Medicago > Medicago truncatula. The sequence continues at coordinate 38,424,596 of NC_053049.1, forward strand.
CACAGATCTTGTTTTATATCTTTGTTGATTAATTGTTTCCTCTTATTTTCAGGCTTGGCGGGTCTTGTTGCTACTTATGGTCTAAACTTGAATGTGCTTCAGGCTTGGGTGATATGGAATCTATGCAATGTTGAGAACAAAATGATCTCAGTAGAGAGAATATTGCAATTCTCTAATATACCAAGCGAAGCACCATTAATTATTCAAGATTGTAGACCTGAACCAGAGTGGCCTAAGGAAGGAAAAATTGAATTCCTTAACCTTCATATACAATATGATCCTTCTGGTCCTATGGTTCTCAAAGGTGTCACTTGCGTCTTCCCTGGACAAAAGAAAATTGCAGTAGTAGGCCGGACAGGGAGTGGAAAATCTACTCTGGTGCAAGCCCTCTTTCGAGTTGTGGAGCCTTTGGAAGGATGTATACTTATCGATGGTGTAAATATTTCCAAGATTGGTCTGCAAGATTTAAGATCAAAGCTTGGTATCATTCCTCAGGATCCAACCTTGTTTTTAGGTACTGTAAGGACTAACTTGGATCCGTTGGAACAACACACTGATCAAGACCTTTGGGAGGTTAGCAATGAATACTTTCTTCAAAATTCCATTATTGATATGCTTTCTAGAACATAAAATTTAATGGAAAGCTATTTTTTTTAGGTTCTCAGGAAGTGCCATCTTGCGGAAATAGTACAGCAAGATCCAAGGCTTCTTGATGCACCAGGTAGAAATATATTTGTTAAACCAACTTCATCTTTCAGGAGTATAACTTCATAAATGCTTCTACTCCACAGTTAGTTTTGTTTTTGTTTTTATCCTTAAAAACCTGCTATTGATATGATACACCCGTTTAATTTGCGCAAATACCTGTGCAGTGGCCGAAAATGGGGAAAATTGGAGTGTTGGACAGAGACAACTAGTTTGCCTTGCTAGGTTGCTACTGAAGAAAAGAAAAATCTTGGTCCTAGACGAGGCAACTGCATCCATTGACACTGCAACTGATAATTTAATTCAGAAGACTATTAGGGAAGAAACAAGTGGATGCACAGTCATTACAGTAGCACATAGAATTCCTACTGTCATTGACAATGATTTGGTTTTGGTGCTTAATGAAGGTACAAAAATGCACTGAGTAGACAGTATGCAATTCGATATGTATGATTGTAAACTGATAATGAAACCTAGGAAAACATAATGTTGGAGGGTGTTGTATCCTTTCATTCATAAATATTTAACATGGGAGGTGGGGGCCGAGAATAGGCGCAGAGTTAGTTTGAATTTGACATAATTCTCACCAAGTGTAACAGCATATTAATGCACACCATTTTGTAAGCTTTGAGCTGATAGACACTATTATTCTGATGTATACAGGGACAATTGCGGAGTATGATCAACCATCTCAATTGCTACAAGCCAATTCTTCTTCGTTCTCCAAGTTGGTGTCAGAATTTTTGAGAAGATCATCCCAAAGTAATTGCAAAAAAAGATAAGAGCATGAGGACAAACAGAAGGGATAGCATAGCAGTAGAAGTAACATACTATCACACACAATTATTGTACATAGATAAAAAGTTAGACCGCTGAGCATAATTAGTTTTGGCGACGGATTGCAGCTCAAAAAATCCTGACTCATTACATTACCAAAGATCATCTCAAAGTTGAAGGTCAAGTAGATTGAAGGCTCCTGATCAGTATGTCTTAATTGATATTCTGATTTCACAGGCTTAACCGAGTTTCTAATATAACTAAGATTTTCCTTTTCAAATTATATCCATCACACAATTAGTGATTGTTTCCATAGTTTCTATACAGGTTCCATTCAAAGATATTAATGTTAGTGAAAACTCCTTACATACAAGAGCCCCGAAGGAGCCAATAACAGACCTCTAGTTGTTTAATACCATTCTTGGATGTCCAATATCATTAGTCATATATCTTGTGCCCTGAATGTACATAGACTTGTGCGTTATATTCAGTGAATGAAGTTTTAATAATTTTTTTTTGCATTAGATTGGCCGTCTTATTGTATATATGCCGCCGATAAAATACTCCATAACTAAATGTCAATCTCTGGAATATAGCAGCAGGCAGCTTATAGTAAGTTGAACATCTTAATCTTTTCTTTTTACTATGAACTCTAAGCTTGAGTGTTTTTTTTTTTTTTTTTTTATAGGCTTTATGCTTCAGTTGTTAATTGTTATAGAAAATTCATGCAACAAGTTCAATATATTCAATTTTAACATTGGTTTATAACTTACAAGTCCTGATGATAAAAAGGCTCAGTAGTTTAGTGCGTGTCTTGGTCAGACATTCAAAGGATAAGCACTAGAAGAAACTAAGGCCGGATGATCATCCTCAATGCATCGACCAAAGTTATGATGCTTCATGCTACTGATGATTCACCTATTCAGCTACCAATTGAACAATATCAGCACTGCAGTTGCTTTCTTTGCTGATGTTTCATCCTCTTCTGGTTTGATTCTTCCCATTAGTGCTTCCATTTGTCTCGGTTTCAATTATCAGATTGTTAACTCTGTTGCAAGTTTTCACATTGCTAGCTATCCAGGCTCTTCATATTTCACATCACATTTGTTTTATGTTGCATGATATTTCAATGTTAGTGGTCCATCACTATTAATGTTCAGAATTCACAACTCTTGTGGACCACTTTATGAAACTGAATCCTTCACAACATTCACTCAACTATGGATATGATTTTAAATTTCCTTACAATTCTAAAAATATATGGAATGTAGTAACAAGTAAGAAAGTGCAATTCCAACCATTATGGTTCCATGATAAAAAGTGTCAACCTTAATGTGTGTCCTTAGCAATGTCTTGCTGCAATTTATAACCACTTTTGTAGGTTGTTCTGTTGTCCAGTGTTCTTTTTATAAGCACTTCTGCCGCTGCCTTTGTTCTGCCTCTATTCCTTTCGCAAAATGAGAAGTTGAATGCTTCTCAAACAGAAAAATGAGAATTGAAAAACACGAGGGTTTGATATTTCCAATTAAACTTGCTTTTGAAGCAAAAACTACTTTTTGGAACAAACAAAAATAATTCCCCAAATTTATAACCAAGCCCAATTTTGGTTGACAAAATACGTTTAGACAAACAGAAAATCAAACATGCTTGTATCATAATCTAGTTTCACTGGGACTAATATTGTTAATGCAATATAATTTGATTATTAATTTTATATTTAACTATTTTGTTGGGTGAAAAATTAAATTATGTGTTAACCCACCTAGCTCATCATGCTTAGAGTCTCACCCCCCCAATTGAAAGGCACATGGGCAGCAGAAGAGGCCATGATCCATCCATATCCATAGGCCTTACATCATGAAATTTAATTAAGGCTAGTAAGTCACGTGAATGAATGCTGCCATTATTTTCTTTATTTCTTCTTTTGTTGTATGTGTCCTTTGTTTGTCCAACATTTTTAGTGTCTATTTGCAATTCATGAAAGGTCTTAGTCAATGATGTCAAGAAAACAATTGAAAGGTCTCAGTCATCAATTTATTTCTTATTGAAATATGTACAACCGAAATGAAACATAATGTGATGATTGAACAATAATATATAAGAAACAATATCAAGGATTTCATTTCATTGGAGCTGTGCTGTAATTTTAAGATCTGCTACTGATATCATCTTATTTTCTACGTTGCAAAGTGAAGCGTTTCACTTGGAACTGTAATATTATTCACTTTGCAGGTTGAAAATAAAATGATATAAGTAGGGAGAATTTTGAGATGTGGAGCCTTTGGAAGGATGTATAATTATTGACTATACATATTTTTAAGGTTTGATCTACATGATTTAAGATCTATGTCTAGTATATATATATATATATATATATATATATATAACGGTTCTGGTGAAGGCTTTGTTTTCAATAAAATGAAACTTTCATTGATATAGCATATCACTTTAATTCACTCAAACAGACATGCAGTGGATGAGTATGGAGAAAATTGAAGGAAATTTAAGTGCTACTGTTTTGACGGTGTATCTAGATTCATTGGTCGTAGATGCACAGTCGGTCATGACGGTGGCATTTGAATTTCCTAGTGTCATTGATATTGTCCTCCTTGAAGAAAAATGATGCTGGTATTTCTTCTTCATGATAATCAAACCTAGGAAAACATTTCCATCCTAAAGACTTAACTAGGTAGATATTGGCATGGTGCTAGGTTGAATTTGACATGATTTTCACCCTATTTTGTAAGCTAGGACCTTATAAACGACTTTTATGCTTTAGAAAACCAGGTTCATTTTGTAGATTAGATTGGTAGGATATACGCTACTAACAAAACACTAATTTTTCAGCTAAACCAAAAAAAATGCCATCGATTATGGAAGACAGTGCATAGATGCATAAAGTACGTATAACCAAGAACAAAACATATCGCACTATTTATTACATCAAAATCAGCCAAGTAAGAAAGATTTTGATTGATTCATTCCTTCAAGTTGGGCTCGGAGAAGAACTTGTTGACAGACGGCATCACCTGAGGTGGTTTATTGCGGAGGAACTTTCTGACTCTGTGTTCAGCATACGCCTCGCCCTCAGCATGGTTCTCAAGCACACCTGCAATTCTGTTCTGTTTGTTTACCCTAAAAACCAATTGAATTCAATATATTACATTCATCAGAATAAAACTAGGCTCAAGTTCAATCTTCATTTTCTGCTATATTTTTTCTTTAACTTGCATTGATATGCTTTGCATTCATGTTGATTCCAAAGAGTTTTTTCAACCATATGAAGAATAAATTCATGTTGTCCTGTCGATCTCCAATAGGATTGACTCTGTCTGAAAACACATATCTCTCGATTTTTCTGCTTAATTTTAATATTTTCTACTAATGTTAATGAAATCAAAATAAAATAAAAACTTAGCAAAGAGAAGCTCAGATTTTAGTTCACTTGTTTCTCATAACCTAGAAATTAGAGGTTTCCAAAAACCAATAACAAATCTACAGACACATTGAAAGTTGAGTTTTTGAGTGTGTTTGGATGGGGGAATGTTTTGAGAGGGTTCAAATATTTGAGGTGAATTCCATTGTTTGGATAATAATTTAAAGAACTTTTAAAATGATGGAAATTTATGAAGTATTTTGTTCAAGTTTTTTTTTTTTTTTTTTGAATCGGCAAATATTATTAAATGTCATCCCACAAGACGCAACGTAAGATACAAATAGTGCTGCATATAGACGGTACACCATAACCACCTAAAAACACCCGTGAAGATAAACCCAGCAAAACACATCACCACCTAAAACAAACTCCAAAAAAAGAAAGCAATGTAAACACGTATCCACCACCGCCTATCGTCACTACTCACCCACAAAGAACACCCTCAAAATAAAACTCTCATACCCCAACACCCAAGCTGAGCCACATGATGAAGAACACCTAACTGAAGGATCACTAGCTATCACAAACCTCACGACCTCCGATCCACCGAAATAGCACAACACAAAGCCCAAAAACCAACTTGAGTCAAAGAACTGACTCTTGATCTCGAATCAAAAGTGATCGGCCCACCAGACTATAGTACCAAATTAGCAGGGCACCCCTCGCCCCTGGTACACCAGAGAAAAACCAAATCAAGTCAAACAAAAATTGCAGCTAGACCCCGACTCCCGATCTCGAAGCCAAATGAACCGGCCTATCGAAAACCAGCACACAATATGTAAGACGAAAGACATGGCATGTGAAGTTTAAACAACAAACAAATCAAAAGGAAAAGGCTCAACACAACGTGACACGCACCGTACAAAAACACAAACAAGAGCTAGTGACGACGAACATGGACCCGTGTAACAGAGGTTGCTTCTAAAGGAAATCACCCCAACAAGCACCCGCCTCCTCACTTAAAACACCAACCACCGCCACACATCATCACCCGCACCACACTTCACCACCCACCATGCATCACCACCCCCACCACAATTGAATAACCTCCACCACCACTGCATCACCACCGCACATTACCACCACCATCATTGCATCACTACGCCGCCAAAACATCCTCACCAAGAAACAAGCAACAACACAAACATAAATCTAGAGGAGGACGAAATTCCACAACAAAACACGGGCAGCGACGCCGGTTTGAAGCGGAAGCACAACCCAGATCATGACAAAGCGGCTGCCTGTGACAAGGAGAATGTGTTCGTCGCCGTAGTAAAAGAGAACCAATGGTGGAGCAAAAACGGCAGATCTGAATAACACTTCCCGGATCCTGAAACCCTTGACCTCCTCACACCACATCACCACCACCACCCCAAAGCACTGCAAATCAGCCCAAATCCTCCGATAACAACCCACGCCCAAATCCACCATAAACAACCACTACCATTGGCCAATGGAGAAGCAAACGTACAAAACCTTCCATCGCACCACCACCACCCACCACCCACAGACTTTGATCAACACCATTAATGTTTGAAACCCCGTTAATGTTTGGTAAAATTTTTTACGAAGATGTTGACAAATATCACTACAATTCCTAGCATTCAAACATGTGTTATCAAAACATCACCACTCACGGTTTCCTAACCACCACCTTAACCACCACAGTCCACGGTGATGTAGCTTACACCAGCCACAACCAAAATCGTCACCACCACCAACCTACAACGACACCACCACCACGTTCAAAACCACCACCGGCGACGGTGGTGCGGCTTACACAAGCCACCACTGTGGAAACAAACAGAAAGCCCACAACAACCAATGACATCACTATGAATCATAGAAGTAGAGAGGGAGATGACAGTTGTACAGATCTAGAGCAACACGCCAGTAGAGCTACCACCGTTTAAGCCAACACCCACTGATGACAATGAATTTTTTTATTTCTCCATCAAAACAAAAGTATTGAGAAATAAAAGTAATTTAATTGAATCATTTTAAATTTCCTAGAATTCTAAATTTCTCAATTACCTCATCCAAACACACTTGAGGCAACCAAAACAACCATCGAGGCAAGAAAAGTATATAAAAAACAAACCATGATCCCATGCATTCACTGAGGCAAAATCGAACCACGATTAAGGAATCAAAGATAAAAAATTTATCTTAGAATTTGTGTTTAAAAGAACAATTTTTAAACATAAAAAAATTAACCATACTATTTTCAAGATTTTTCTTTAATTTCTCAACATGTGTTGTCAGGGCATTTGCTAACAAAACCATATTCTTTTAATAACAAAGGCAGAGTGTAAAGTAGGGCACAAAAATATAGTGTACCAAAGGGGTTGATATTTCTACTAGATGATATTTGAACAAATGATTTACCACCTGTGAAATTTTAGTCCTTGCTACTTGACTCAACTCGTTTGTACCATCATATGAGAGCTAGTGTGGTGGACGAGAGGTCGGAAGAAATTGTGCGACTTCTTTCATGGGTGTGAAAATTGTTTCTCTTGATAGCTGTCCAGGATAGGATTCCGACTCGACAAAAATCTCTTTTATAAGAGAATTATAGTTGATCATGAGGGTATTTCTTGTGTTTTATTTTTTGTAATGAGTCGGTTAGTCACCTTTTTGTTAGTTGTCCTTTTTTAGGCTAGGTGTGGTATCATGTGCTTAGGTGGTTGGGGTGGGAGTTTGTTTTACCTTCAGATTTAACAAGTATTCTTACTTTTATGTTCGAATTAGGTGAGGAAAAAGGAGAGGCTTGATTTCTTATTAATCTGACAAATTGTATTGTGGTTCTCGTGGAGATCCCGAAACGTTCATAACTTTTTGTGGAACGAGACGTATATGCTCCAATTGATGGATATTGTTAAATTCACCTCTTGAAAGTGGTTTCTAGGAAAATATTATGGTCACCTGTTCCTTCTATGAGTGAGATCATGAATCCATTATGTGCTCGCACCGTTAGTGACTTGTGGTGGATTTGTCTTGGATTGGTTGACAGGGTTTTGTTCCTAGTCTTGCTCTTGTTCGGTTGTGGCCAAGTGTTCCTGATAGGAGTTTAGTTGGTTTTCCGTTGGTGTTTTAGTTTTCGCTTTTGTTTTTCTGTGATAAGAATTCTGTGTGTTTTTATTATTGCTTGACTTAAGTACTTCTTATACTCTAATTTCTACGTGGTTGTACTCTTGTAGGAAATTTCTCCTTTTTATTTATAAAATATTTATTTGACTTTAAAAAAAAAAATCTTTTTTTTGCAAAAAAACACATAGCGTATCAAAGGGGTTGAACAAAACCCTACTGCTGCTATCATTACTGAAATTTTTTTATAAGAAAGAAAAGGTAATATTTTTGACCGATGAAAGAAAAAAGATGTATACCTGACTTCAGGGTTGGTGCATATATTCCTAACAAGTTGCATAGCACATATTCCAACAACAGTACCAACTGCAGCAAATAGTGGGTATACCTATGAACATGATCCCAAAAATACATACATGCATAAGAAAATTGTTTTACTTCATTGCAAATATTAATACACACATAAGTATAGCCGATCTGTGTGTAGTTTAATAAGTACTAATTCATTATACATACAATAAATTGAAAAAATAAAAAGTAACCCCATATTATTATTTTTTCTGAAGCACTAATTACAACATGAGGAATGCTATATCTCTAAAAAAATAACATCAAGAATTTTTCAAGAATAAAGAGCACTCAATCACAATGTACTATTTGCCACAATTTAAGAAGGTGTGGCTGAAAAATGAAAAGTGAACAAATAAATCATGCAATTAAAACTTATTTGAAAAAATTCTTAATTCTATTTTTTTAGAGAAATAGCATTTTCCTTACAACATTATTACATTTTTTTACTAATCAAGCAGGTAAATAAAAAACAAGCAAGAAATACCTCGGGCTTTATCCATTTAAAACCAGCCATGAGAGGAGAATTTGCAAGGGGAAGATGATAAACAGTGGCTGTGTTAAGTGCAATCTACAATGAGAAATAAACCTAAGAAATTCGAAGGACGCTATATATTGTATGGAAAACAGAAAAAGTTTATTGGAACGGGCAAGTTAATTAATGCATGTTGACTCTCAAGTCTCAAAATAATTTATTACAAGTATTTCCAAACCAAAATATTTTTTACTTCCAATGTTGGGTTCAATGGTAAATTTGATTCGATGGTAAAATTCAGATATCGAGTTTAAAAGGCTCAGATTTGAGCCCTTAAACCACAAAATCTTTCTTATATTGAACTTAGACATCATTCTTTCATCATTAATTTTTGATATAAACAAATTGTATATCTTGTATTTTGAGACGAAATATAAACAAAAGTAGAGTAAATACAAGAATATTTCCTCTAAAATAAAATATTGTCTATTACAATATGTGTGGCATAAGTTGGTCAAGGGTAAAATAAAATTTAGCTGACCAGATTTGGTCAAATTCTGTTTATATTTAATTCTAGAATAAATGAAACTAATAATTCAAAAAGGCAATATGCATTTAGTATATAATTTTTTTTTCCAAATTAGTTTATAATTATATGGTCTTTCCTTTCAGATATATGATAATTTTATAATTATTAGTAATTTTATATTTTAAAATTATACGCGCAGATCCTTATAAACGTAACTCAGTTGATATGGATTTTGTATTATATATATACAAGGATGAGCGAGCGTTTGAGCTTCAAATTTCCACTTATCCTTAACCAATTTTTTACTCTCAACTAGATGAAATTAACTTCTTTTTTATGGAACTAGATGAAATTAAGTTATAGTTAATTTCATCTAGTTAATTTCATCAACTAGATGAAATTAACTGTAACTTAATTTTTTATTTTTTTTGGTGGTATAACTTAATGTTTTTAATCAATTTAATTAATAGTTACAAATTTCACTAAGCCTTACTCTCAACTAACACAATCATCACCCATCATCATCAACATCATCGTTGTATCGTCACCCACCATCATCATGGTCATCATTTTCGCTAAGCCTTTCCGTTCAAACACACAACACAAAATGCATTGACATCCAAGCCCTAGATCTAAAAAAACCTAGATCTCAAACTCATACCCCAAATTTGAAACCCATACAAAAGGCTCATTTCTTAAAAAAGAAAAATAGATTTGGAATATGGATTAGGGAGAAAGTAAGAAACACAAGAAATTAAAAGCCGTAAATCCACAATTGTTTACAATTTGCACTCTCAACTAGACTAGATTTTTTCCATATATCAGAATCAGAAATTTTGAACAATTGTTAAATATATCTAAGTTTCTGACAATTCAAAATAACAATATCTTAAATTTTGTCACTCAATTAGATTTTTTTTTCCACACACATGCACCAAATTTTTTTTTTTTTTTTTAAGGAACATGTACCAATTTCTTGTCACTACGTTCCGAACAATATAATGTGATTACTATGTTATCATTATATTTACTCTATCCGTCTCTAAATAATAGTCGTTTAAAGTTGATGCACGGTTATTAAGGAAATGATTAATTGTGTTGATTTTGATGGTAAAATTAGTATAATTTACTAAAACACCTTTATTAATTATAGTTAACTAGTGGAGTAGTTAAGTTGGATAAAGTTCAATAAATAAGAGTATTGTAATGGAAAAAGTTAATAAATTATGCATTGGTATTTTAAAGTGACAATTATTTTAAAAAAAAAAAAAATGAATAATCAGACAATTATTGTGAGACGGAGGAACGGAGGGAGTAATAGACTTTACTAGTATACTATTATATTTTGTACCAAAAAATAGTATATTATTATAATTGTTACGCTTAGCCAATGGAGGTTGATTTTATTGCAAGAAGTTGATAAGAATTGTTAAGTTATACTTCGCAAAAAATGTGAGTTCAACTTCCGTTAGTATATGACGTGAAGATATCTATGTCAACATCCTCTAGACCTTAAAAGTTGAAATATATCATAATCATAGTGCTCACTGAAGTACACAACTTAGGTAAACTTTCGTTCATAAATTTTTTTTGTTACACTTTTTACGATCGTAAAAATCTTTTTCTTTCTCCACCTTGATCTATGTTTATCAAATTATCACCAAGTTTTTGTTTAATAAAAAGGTTTCATCATATTAGATACGTAAGAGTTTGTGGCTCTATATGAACCGCAAAAGTTTGTGAAACTCTATTTTTGGTGTAAACAATGAACACCACAAAAGTTTGTGGATGCCTGAGTCTATTGACCAATATATCTATGACTCTGTTTGGTAAAAATAGTGGATAACTGATAAGCTAATTGATAGCTTATAGCTGATGACTGATAAGTTAGTTGAAGTGTTTGATAAAATTAGCGGTTTATCTAGCTTATAAATGTAAAATGACATAAAAAGATATTTTTAATTCATTATAAATTTTGTATCAATTGATATTTAAAATATTTAAAATTTCATAATTTAAACATATTAATCTAATATGTCTTTCATATGTTATTTTTAAATTCATAAATTGGCTAATGTTTTATTTAAAATTGATTTTATTTCAGTTTTTAGACTTTATAAAAAAATTAAACAAAACCTTTTAAAAAAAAATAATTGTTAGCCTCTAAAACAAAATTAAACGTATTGACCCAAAATCAAACAAAATTTTGTTTTTAGACTTAAAAACAAAATTAAACATAACGTAATATGATTTATTTAGGTAAACGTAACATATATTTTTTTAAGGAAAAATGTAGTTTTTATTTTTGTAAACATGAGCATATATTTTGTAAAAAAAAATAAAAGCGTAAGTAAAGTGAAATCTGGGATTAAAAGTGCTATGTTTTTCTTCAATGTAGTTATTTATTACAAAGGGTAGATATGGATTTTTGTTAAATTGATAAGGGTAAAAATGAGACAAAAAATGAGAAGCTATAAGTTCAAACGCTACTTTGAATAGCTTCTGAAAAAATAGCTTATAAGCTCGTGAAATAAGCTATAAGCTCATGGTCAAAAAGTGTTATCAAACAGAGTTTTTTTTTGTCAAACGAGCTTATAAGCTATAAGTTAAAAGCTAAAAGCTCTTTTTTAAGGTTTACCAAACAGACCCATATGGCGATAATTTTAGCTACGCAAGTCATGCTGATTAATTATGTATGGAAGGAAATTAATTAGAAATTAGTCCCTAAAACTAGCAAAACCAAAAAGTTATGCCCTCTAATTCTCTATCCCTTTTTTTTGGCAACTCGTTCTTTATGCCATGCCACAAACGACATAATCTTTCAAATTTTCGTAAGTGAATGAAAGCAATCGCAGCGGGGTCCATGGAACTATAGTTATAATTAAATACTATAATTTGATATAACCATGTTCTAAAGCATGTAACACTACACATTATTAAAGATAAATATTGCTGTCCATTTAAACATAGTTGCTAGCAATGACAATATTGATATGCAAGAGCTGAAATTCAAATCCAAAATTTTTCATTTATTAATTTTAAAAGGTGAATTTTTAGTTATTAAGTTATTTGACCAAACAAATATTGTTTTCTTCAACATTATAAGTCAATACAACGAAAGAAGTTGAATCCAACATAAAAGTTAGACTCTCATATTTAGTATCTTATTTTTAAATAGGATTATCTTTAATAGATACGAGAAACATTGAAGAAAGTTAATATAACGAAAAAGTAGTTCCATTTTATTTGTTGTTTTATGATTTATCACCATAGTTATCTATTATTCCGTGCTTTTCATTCATTGTTGTAATTTATCCTTTTCACATTAGTAAAATATAATTTTGTAAAATAAAACAATTTAATAAGATCAAGAAAACTAACTACGTTTCCTTATTAGTTACTAGCTACTAGTAGTAAGCAGATTACAAAGATGGTGGGTGACTCCATAAACAAACAAAAATAATTAACGATATTTATGCGTGCAATATAGCACACGTTACAAAAAATGATGAAATTAAAAATCCTTTGGATGTCCACTGAGCTCAAAGTACAAGAGATTCTCAAATCTCAATCCTTCTTTTTAACTTTTTCTCCACTATAGATAACAAGAATTTCTCTCCCTACAAATCCTTTTCCTTCATTTTGTCTTCTAACAATCATAACTTCATGCCACAACAGTTGTAGTTTTTGTTTTCCTTAACTATCTCCTCCTAGTCACCATTCAGCCTGCAATTTGTTTTTGCTACTAACTTTAGTTTCCTTGTACTTCACTGTTTACAAGGTTTATGTTCCTTCCTAGAATTTTCTTTAATTATTTACTTTTCCAATAACACTCACTTTTTCATATCCAAGAGAATATTGAATATATTCTCCTAATAATTGAATGATTTTTCACTTTATACTTTTTATGAAAGAGTCTAAAAAGCCACTTTACTTTGTTTCTTCAACACAGTGATTTGAATATGGCACCTTCTTACTTTCCTCTACGTTGGGAGAGCACAGGAGACCAATGGTGGTATGCAACACCTATTGATTTAGCAGCTGCAAATGGTCTCTATGATTTAGTTGCTGAGCTTCTCCATCATGATACAAATCTTCTCATTAAGCTCACTTCTCTTCGTCGAATTCGTCGACTAGAAACTGTGTGGGATGATGAAGCTCAGTTTGAAGATGTTGCCAAGTGTAGGTCTCATGTTGCAAAGAAACTTCTGCTTGAGTGTGAAGAAACAGAAACAGGAACAAACTCTCTCATTCGTGGTGGATATGGTGGATGGCTTTTGTACACTGCTGCTTCTGCTGGTGATTTGGAGTTTGTTTATGAATTGTTGAGAAGAGATTCTTTGTTGGTTTTTGGTGAAGGAGAGTATGGTGTTACTGATATGTTTTATGCTGCAGCTAGGAGTAAGAATTCTGAGGTATTCAACATGATTCTTGATTTTGCTCTCTTAGGAAAAGATTGTGGTATTGTTGAATTGGATGAAGGTGTTGGTGGTGGAGTTTTCAAGAGGGAGATATTGAATAGGGCCATTCATGCTGCTGCTAGAGGAGGGAATTGGGAAATACTAAAGAAGCAGCTTCTTTTAGTAAGTGCTTCTCAGATTTTATCTTATAGAGATGTTCAAGGATGTACTGTCTTGCATTCAGCAGCTGGAAGAGGCCAGGTAGAGGTAAGTACTCACATGGTTTAATTAACACTATGCTTGTACGATTAAAAATTAACACGAAAAAAATGTAATTTACTTGTAATTGAAATATTTATGACACATGCGAAAGACCTGCTTGCTATGAAGTACTGACATGGATGCTCAGACATTAACACTGATAATATTTCAAAAATTGAATGTAAATACATGTGTCAGTATTGTGTTTCGTTGTCGACTATGTCACATTCTAAACACTGGATACGTCTTTAATCTGAGTTATCTGTGCTACATAACCTGCTTGTATGGTCCCTAGAAACCATATAATTCTGTCTCTGAAATTGTAAAAGTCGGTCAATTTGATCCTGAAATTGAAAATCTTCGATCAAAATAGTCTTTTAGAGACGATATTGACCAACTTTATAATGTGATAGGGAATTTTCATTTTAGGGACAATTTTATAATTTTGTTAATTTCAGTGGCCGAATTGCTCTACCCAAATATTGAGGGACTAAAATGAGATTCACTCAATCTTGTATACATAGACTCAAATCACCGTTAATACTAAATAATCTGGGAATAAAAGGAGGTTTTCACATTTGAATTTTTAGCATGTGTAACATATTTTCATCATCTTAATTCAATAATTAATGATGCAGGTGGTTAGAAATCTAATTGTATCATCACCTGATATTATAAACTCTACTGATGCACAAGGTAATACAGCATTACACGTGGCTTCTTACAGAGGTTACCTTCATGTAGTAGAGATTCTGATTCAGTCATCTCCCTCATTAACAAAGTTAACCAATCACAATGGAGACACTTTTCTTCATATGGCAGTATATGGTTTCACAAGCCCTGGTTTTTGCAGACTAGACAGGCACACTGAGCTCATGAATCAGTTATTACTAACCGAAAAGATTGCGAACATGAAGGACATAATCAATGTCAAGAACAACGTTGGAAGAACAGCAATTCATGTAGCTGTGATTCATGATGTCAAGTGTGATGTAGTTGAATCAATGATGTCTGTGGCATCAATCGATCTTAACATTCGTGACGCGGATGGAATGACACCTCTGGATTATTTGAAAAAAAGACCAAGATCAAGATCTTCTGAATTATTAATAATCAAGAAATTGATTTCATCTGGTAGTTTCTATAATCGTGAAGATTATATGACAAGAAACGCAATTGTGACTCATTTGAAAACTCGTCATGGTATTCGAGGTAGTCCCGGAACTTCTTTTAGAATATCAGATTCTAAGATATTCTTATACACATGCAATGAGAATGAACAAGCAAGTGTAGAATCAAATTCATGCTCAATTGAAGTAGAAAGTAATTATGAGTCAGCTGAGAATTCCTCATGTAACAGCAAGACTAGTGGTGTTAATTGGGCCGCTAGACGGTTAATGAATATTCTCAAGTGGCGTAGAAGAAGAGAAACAAAAGAAACCTTAGAATTTGAAGACGATGATTCTGTTAATAATTCTGTAAGTTCAAGGAAAAATAATTTGGAAGAATTTCCAATCTCATTAAGGCAAAGATACTCAAAACAGTGCTCTCTTCCAAACAACAAAAGAACACTATCTATAAGGACTTTACTTCCAACTCCATCTGCAAAAAAGTATTTCACTGCAGGCCTAATGCAAGGTGTTATTAAGGTAAAGACACAAAGAGAAGGATCTAATTTGTCTCATTCTTCAAACAATAAGCACGGACATGTTGATACACTGGGACTGCCCTCTTGCTCTAATGGACCAATAGATGGTGGGGGTACCCTACAGTTGAACTATAAGGAGAGAAACCTTAATAAGAAATTGATGAACAGGTATTTTTCTTTTGGAGCACAAGGGCAGGCTTTGGAAGATGCAAACACTTGCTCAATGTCAAATCACAGTTCTAAGTGTTTCAGTTATTTAGTTGCATAAATGTTACTACGTGCATGTATGGTATCATGGTGGATTGAACAAATTCATGGTAACTGTGATTTTATTGAAACTACAAATGGTAGCTTTTTGTGAAATTTACCGCCATACTAAACAAACATTATGTATATATATATGAGCTTGATATTTTGTGAATTGTGATATAGAAACTAATAAGCCAAGGCTACAATTCAAAGCACTTTATCAATGTTTTTTATTTTATAAGCGCGTTATCAATGCTGTGATTTTTTATAGGAACAAAATGCCCTTAACTGAAAAACCAAGATACATTCTTTAGTTTTTTCTATCAAAGAAGTTAACCCATATCAAATTTTACATATATTGATTTAGCTTCTAGCCCCACGTCTTGCTTCGTTTCAATGTGGAAAACAAGAAACTACTAATTGTTGCTTCAGAAAAACGTGTGTCCAGACCTCATTCCTTTGAAGTTCCAAAATATTCTAAGCGTGCTTTTGGTTAAGCTTCTGTCCACAAAAAAAAAAAATAAATAAATAAAAGAAGCTATTATCTGTAGCTTGAGAAAAAACGTGCATCCGGTGTCTAAGGCCCCTTCTATTGTGTTTCCAAGCAAACCTAAAAAAAGTTGTGATTTAGATATTGTCTTAGATACGAAAAAAAGATAGAGCAATAGAAAGGTATGAAAAATTTACTAAATATTGTTTGTGAATAATTAGAATTATATTTGAAAAGAATAATTAATTATCTATAATATAAAATGAATTTATATTTAAGTACAATTTTATTTTTGCAATGCGTGCTTATAATTAGGGTAGAAGAGTAATTTACTTACATGCTAGTTTTCCCTCACCCTTTATAAACCCTATAATAACACAGTCGTTTCTTCTTCTTCTTCTCTTCGACGGAGAAAAAGGGTTTCTAGGGTTTTGAGAATCCACAACACAGCAACAATGTCGATGTCAAAGAGTTCCAAAATGCTTCAATACATCAACTACCGTATGCGCGTAACCATTCAAGACGGTCGTCAACTCGTCGGAAAGTTCATGGCCTTCGACCGCCACATGAATCTCGTTCTCGGCGACTGTGAAGAGTTTCGCAAACTTCCACCAGTAAAAGGCAAGAAAACCACTGATGGCGACCGTGAAGAACGCCGCACACTCGGCCTTCTCCTCCTCCGCGGTGAAGAGGTTGTTTCGATGACTGTTGAAGGTCCTCCTCCTCCGGAAGAATCTCGTTCCAAGGCTGTTAATGCTGCTGCAATGGCTGGTCCTGGAATTGGTCGTGCTGCTGGAAGAGGTATTCCTCCTCCGGCGACAGTTATTCAAGCTCAGCCTGGTCTTGCTGGTCCTGTTCGTGGTGTTGGTGGACCTGCTCCTGGTATGATGCAGCCGCAAATCTCGCGTCCTCCGGTTTCGTATCCCGGTGGTCCGCCGGTTATGCGTCCACCGCCTGGTCAGATGCCATATCCCGGTATGCCAGGTGGTCCTCCGAGACCAGGTGGTCCGCCACCGCAATTTGCTCCTCCGAGACCTGGTGGTCCTCCTCCGCCACAATTTTCCATGCCGCCTCCTCAGTTTGGACAGAGACCTATGGGCCCACCTCCTCCTGGACAGATGATGAGAGGACCTCCTCCTCATCCTGGAATGCAGGGACCGCCTCGTCCCGGAATGCCTCCTCCTCCTGGAAGTGGTGTTCCTGTCTTTGGTCCGCCTCGTCCCGGCATGCCCCCTCCTCCAAATCAGCAGCAACAGCAGCAGTGATGATGGTAGAAGATTGGTATGTTTATCTTTTTTTGCTGATGCTTTTGAGTTACTGAATTGGATTTGAACATTGAGTTATTGTTCTTAATTGTGTTTGAGCTGTATTTTGACGAGTATAGATTTCCAAGAGTGTAGCATAGATGATTAGTGCAATCCTACCTTGTTACTAGAATAGTGCATGCATTGGATTTTATAACCGTTTTAAGAGCATGTTTCTTATTAAAAATAAAAAAAAGAGCATGTTTCCTAATTTCTAAGTAAAGGTTTGAATTTTAAGGTACAC
Source organism: Medicago truncatula (assembly GCF_003473485.1). NCBI lineage: Eukaryota > Viridiplantae > Streptophyta > Magnoliopsida > Fabales > Fabaceae > Medicago > Medicago truncatula. Next base: position 38,442,549 of record NC_053049.1, read on the forward strand.
AAGATGTGTTGGGTAGTGGTCAAAAGTCAGGAATTATTAACTTCTAAATTTGAATACACTCTTGGCTGCTTAAACAGTTAGTAGTGATTGTTTTCCATTGAGTGATTTAGACCTATAAGTTCAATCCTGTTTCAATTCCTCCTCTGCATACTGTTCTGCTAAATTTGATGTTGTAGTTTGTTCTATTTTTTTAATATTTTCTAGAAACATTGATTTCACATAGGAAAGCAATGATGGGCCGGCATAGATTCCTTAATGTGACTCAAACCATAGATTAGAGAATGCTCAAAATAGAAAATTCTAACAAAAACGACACTTTCTTAGAAACATAAATGGGTTTCTAGCAATGGGTAAAGATGTTTGCTTTAGTTCTCATATTTTGACTTATAGATCTTACTGAGGCGGCCTTTGTGCATCAATTATGAGATGGGTGAAATTGCTGATTTCAATTATATGACATTTTGAGGAGTTCAGTTATATTATTATAGGCTACTGAAGTTGTTACATGAGCTTGGATCCAACTGCAACATGATTTTTTTGTTACATCAATCTAAATATTACCTCTTTAACAATTTATTTTCATGAATAAAAAAAAAGTTATTTTTATTTAAAATGTATAATGTTTTTTAAGTTGAATAGGCTATCCTAATGGTCTTGAGAATTTCTTAACAATTGTTGAGTTGGTGTACACCTTCTCTTTAAGAATTAGTATTTATGGTGTGTTTCACTTTAGTTTCGTCATTGCTAGATTGGTGTTAATAGTCCAAGGATACTTTTGAGGCTCATAAAAATGTCCCATCAAAATTGTACCAAAAATAAAATGTCCCATCGAAAAAGTCTCACTTTTTATTTAACTTTTTTTAGCACCTGATTATACTGTATGATTATTCCAGGTTGAAAGTTGTAGGGGATTCCCATCCTTTCTCCTTTACAGCGATAGATAGTCATTTGGTGTGGAGAAGAATTGAGAATAGGTGACATTTTTAATACTTAATGCTGAAGCATTTGTTTAAAAAATTCCATGCATTGGAAAGACTAAATAAGATCAGCCACAAAACTTTTTGATGCTCTTATCCTTATTCTCAAACTACTCTGTCACGACCAATTTAATTTACCTTGAAATTTATAAATGAGAAGAGTCTTGTGTTTATATTTATTGTTGGTCAAGTTATCTGATCGGTGACTGAAGTTAGACTAAAAAGTCAAATTTTATCTTGAAAAGCCTATGATTATATGTTTTTTTGAAGGATCCTATGATTATATGTTGTGATCTAAGATAGCTCAGACACATAATTAGAAGTTGGACTTGAGAGTAGTTGAGATTAGTTGCTTCTTTGAAATAATCCTTGTACTTCTTAAATGGTGGACATTTGTGAAAGTCTATCTGTTCTGCATCTCAGTGTTCCTGCATTGAGTTGAGAATAAATCAGTACCTTGAAATTTATAAATGAGAAGAGTCTTGTGTTTATATTTATTATTGGTCAAGTTATCTGATTGGTGACTGAAGTTAGACTAAAAAAGCCAAATTTTATCTTGAAAATCCCATGACTATATGTTGTGATCTTGTAGAGTCAAACATATAGTTAGAAGTTGGACTTGAGAGAGATTAGGAGGTTTTGTGAAATAATCCTCATACTCCCTTCGTCCCGTAATAAGTGAGCCTTTTGTGAAAAAATATTGTCCTAAAATAATTTACCCATTTCACTTTTCAATACAATCTTTCTGTTGCTTCAAGCTCCTTCTTCAAACATGCTGCATATGCATCTGTTATTAGCAGATGCTAGGGAAACTTCTTTCCTTTGATTTTAGATCATCTTTTGGGATTACCAAGTTCCATATAATGGTATATATGATTTCGTAGACCTAAGTTGTACATGTTATGACTTGGAAACTCTCGCAATAGTCAATATAGCTATTAGAAACCATACCAGTGCATCATATTAGGATATATTTTCAGGAGAATTATGGCAGATTGTAAATGTTCATCTTTTGGGCTTGCTAAGTTTCATTTATTTCTAGATACCATTTTGGAGGCCAAAGTTTTACCTGTTTTGACTTGAAAACTCTCACATGTTCATGGAAGAGGCTTTGCGAGAGAGACCTTTTAAATACGTAACATAAGAAATTTTTAAGCATTCTTATCTAAAAATGGTCCTCCGCCCAAAATGATTACTGCATAGCCTTGGTTCTATTTTTTGATTAAAATAAGCTTTTGTATATATAAGTAAACTATAATGTGCACTGTGGATATTTCAGACTATCACCCATTAATAGTATATCTTATTCTTCGAAGTCTGTGACAATTGGTGCAAGGGGACGAAGATCCGTCCTCACTTAATCAATTGAATATCTTATTCTTTGAAATCTGTAAACAAATTTGTGTAAAGAATGTTATTTTTTTCATGAACAAATTTGACTGCACTTGATTGCATAATTGTAAAATTCTAATCGGAGTAGTACAATTGGACCCAATTCCCTTAGTCTTTAAATTCAACATCTTGTAAATATTTATCTTTTCATCTTGTAGTAGGTTTAGTTTTTATTGATTGACCTGTGTGTGTAACAAGAATGTCCCATTTTTGTTGTGCTCTAATTTCAAAACTTCAAAATGTGTCAGGTTTCTTCTTATTGGAGGTTTGAAGATACGGAGATTTGACTTATCACAACACAATATCCAGCTCGTTCCGTGGAAGTAATTGTTGCTTGTATAACCTTGAATTATTATCATATTATGGAGTTTTTTATGTCTTGATGAGAATGTTATATTAAAACAGCATGTTTTGGAGGAAGTTATTGTACTGCAACTCGAGTATTAGACATATAAGACGGCTGTGTAGATTGATGGGAAAATGCTGGATTGTGTATTGATTTCTAAGTGTAGGGCATTGATCTGTCTCTTTTTAATCTTTCGGGATATATAACACAATTATCATTTAGGGGATGTTACTTCAGTAGTCTTTTTATTTTTGCACTTCTTAGGTATTCTCATGAATTAATTTTTACATTATGAGTTTAACTCCCATGTCAATTGATTGAAAATGATTATCTGAAAATTTGTAATATGATTAATATGTCTGTCTACATAGTTTTACGTATCTTTATCAAACTACCTTAGCTAACTGCAAACTTATAGCCTTGCAAAAGAGATTTCACAAGCAAGCAAAGGGATGGGTATTTTGTCAAAACATACACTAACCTCCCCCTGAGGTTTCCTTAGAAAACAAACATATCCCCTCTAGTTTAAAAATGAACATCAACCTCCCTTATTTGTTTCTCTAATTTATATATACCTATTGTAAGTTAACACCGTTAGCTAGTACTCTGTTAACTTCTTTGCTGCATTGGAAGCTTGTGTCAGCTTAGATGCATATTGCCATGGTAAATCCTTGCATGTGAAATTGGTATCTCTCGAAAAATATTACACTGGGGCCATAAAACGCAAACAACGTATCAATCAGCAAGAATACAAACAAAATCCTAAGATTCATTAGACTAGAGGAATACTAAACTAGTGAATGAAATGTATATTTTGATAGTGATGATTATAACAAAAAAACCAAACTGCAAAGGTTCCTTTCATATATGGGTTTTTCTATCATGTGCAAATTTATTTGCACATGTTAAGAAGTTTAAAGTAATAACTTTAACTTGGAACAAACCATTACAGGGAACTGTTTAATGGCACAAACAGGACAAAGATTATATAAAAATCAACAAAATAAAGGAATTTATAAATGGAACATGTAACACAAAATTAACCCATAAATTTTTTTGTGTTGGAAAACTGATTCACCACTACCAAATACACCATTGATACCAAATCCTTTATCCAATGAAGGTCTCAAACTATTCACCAATGACCCTAATTTCTCATCATTTTCAACTTCAAGTTCAACTGAATCAATAAAATCACTTCCTTCACTAGCATCAATAACACCAACAATATTACTGCTATTACACTCCATCACCAAGTCCAACTCAGAGTGATTCGTCTTATCAAAAAAGACGATAATGAAATTGATTCGGAGTTGACCACGGCGACGCGCATAGTGATGGAATTTAGGTATACTAGCTATGGAGCAGTCATTATATAGTGGGCAGAGATTACATTGTAGTGGTGTTAAGTTGTAATGGTACCAATCAGAGTTGTTAAGAAAGAAACTATAAACATTTCAGACTAACAGAGTTAGTTTAGAGATAGGAGAGTGTTTTTTTTTTTTTTTTAATTAGAGGGGATTTGTGTGTTGTTTAAAGAAACTTAAAGGAAGGTGGATGTAATTTACCCTAAATTTTATAGTAAAATGTTTGATGTCTACTTAAGTAATGTTCTAAATTCACTAACTTAAGTTTATCATCTTACATTAATTGTTTGCATATTTAAATGTATTATTATAAACTTAAAATTAAAATATGATGTTATATATGGTTAAATTGTCTAATGTTAAATATTAAATGAGTGTTTATTCGTATGTCTTTATATATATATATATATATATATATATATATATATATATTATTTATGTTCATTTAGTCCATTAATCCATTTTAATATAATGTATTTAAACATTTCTTATATTACTTTAGGAGAAGAACATTCTAATCAATGCAAAGTGGGCCTTAGAGACTGTTATTGAATAAATAAATATGAAAATTTCAACTAATTTTTAATTCTTTCATAAATAAAATAAACTCATTTTCACTTATGTTCCCATGAGTATTTCTAAGAGTTTGAAAATAGTAATTAGTACATTTCCTTCGCTGAATATCCTTGCAAAATGCAGTTCACAATATTATCTCATACACACATAAATACGGATTTGTTGCGGGTATAGTACATGTGGCACGCTGTTTTTGATCTCACCGATCCAATCTAAAATTTAAGATTCCAGAAGCCCTGATACGAACTAACTGATTCTCTAATAAAATTGATTTTGTTATTATCTCATCTAAATCTTCTAATCTTAGATTAATCTTTTAAATTAATAATTTTTCCCACATGAATCCGAAATCTACAAACACCTAATAATGAGGATTAAGACAAAAAAAAAAATTACCAAGTATTATGTTCGTTGGATCCTAGGAAAAAAAATCTACTTCAAACTGAATATATATTGTTTAAAAAAGTGGTGGGTAGCACTTTTTCTTGCCACCGACAACTCTTGGAGAGGAAATTCAACGGATGATCGATTTTTTTGGTGGAGAACAAATGACAATCAAGGGAGAGAATTAAATGGCTAAATTAGGATAATTAACAACGAAGAAAGGAATATGGAGCTATGGGCTTTCGTCATCTTTATGGTTTCAATTTTGTTACGATAGGAAAGCAAGGTTGGCGTCTCTTAACCAACTTGTTTCACGCTTCTTCAAAGCTAGATATTTTCTTAAATATGACTTTTTGGAGACCCGTCTAGGTAATAATCTAGGTTTTATTTCGCGTAGTATTCATTTTTCACATGTTATAGTTAGAGGTGGAATGAGATGGTGCATTGGCAGTGAGAATTTGTTAATCTCCAGAAAGAACCATGGTTGTGGTGCGAAGAAAAATCTTACATCACCACCTCATGGTTTCAAGAATTCGAGAGTTGTGGATTTGTTAGTAACATCACTATGATGCACCGAGGCGAAGAATATATCAGAGTGTGGAAATACAACAACAAAGGCATTTATATGATAAAGTCTGCATACTAGTCCGCAATGGAAACACTCATTGACAATGAGGAGTATCGAATTTAAGGTGATTGGAGTAAACTATATAGCTTCTTACAAATACCTCAAAGAGTTAAAAGATTTTTGTGGAGAGTAGCGAGAGGATGTCTTCCAACAAGAGACCGACTACAATGGAAAGGTGTTCAATGTACATATGCATGTCCTTTTTGTAAAAATCACTACTAAAATGAATGGCATTTGTTCCTCGGTTGCAGAAAGCCTAAGGAAGTATGGGAGACGATTGGTTCGTGGTCACATATTAATTCTTTGATGTTAATCGTTGGCGACTTTATATCTCTTTTATTCATCATCTTGTCAAACTTGCAACCACATAAATTAATTGATTTTGCTATGATTTTGTGGTGCATTTGGAAACGACAAAATGAGAAGATTTGGGAGGATGTCGAGAAGAATGTTTGTGGTTCCATTCAACTTGCAGGAGATTACATGGTGCAGAGGTGGAAGAGACACCACCAGAAGGTAATAATAGCAACACCCATGTTCGATGGCTACCACAATTAGAGGGAGAGGTAAATGCAATGTTGATACTGCACTATTTAAAGAAAATCATTGATTTGGTGTGGGCATGTGTCTTAGAGATGCTAGAGGTCATTTTCTTAAGGCGAAAATTGCAAGATATAATGGTGTGCCACTTACAAACGAAGTAAAAGATTGTGGATTCAAAAAAGCTTTCTTTGCCTAGGTGAAATGGATATGTGAAATGCCTCAAATTAACTAAATTGTAAGTTAGTGGTTGATGATATATTAGATAAATCTACAAATCAATCTCAGTTTGGCAAACTTATAGCAAATCGTAGGATGCTTCTTTCCAAATATAAACTTTAAGATAAGTTTTATTAATATAGTTTGGATATGTGAAATGTCTCAAATTAGCTAAATTTTGTAAGGTAGTGGTTGATGACATATTTGATAAATCTACAAATCAATTTGAGTTTGACAAACTTATAGTAGCAGATTGTAGGATGCTTCTTTCCAAATATAAACTTTTTAGATAAATTTTGTTAGGCGGCATGCAAATTTGTAGCTTATTCTTTAGCAAGGGCATTAAAAATTGCATGTTAGTGTCGATGTATTTGATTACATACCATCTTGTATCTTTTCCACTTTGATGAATGAAATAATACAATTTTGTTGCTATAAGAAAAAAATCTAATTAACTATTAATGTAATAATATATACACACTCTACTACTATTATAAGCAAAAAAAAAAAAACATTTTAGATTCAATTATTCAATGAAATCAAAAGGTAGATTTTTGTTATGGTAGTGACTGGAGGGGAGGATACCTCCGAAGCAGACGTTTCTCTCGAATAATATAATTATAACTAAGTCCGAAGCATAAGTTTCTCCCGTATAATTGTTACTAACTGTAATAACTAACTAAATGTAGTTGACCGAGTGATGTTTAGCGAAAAAGTAGATCGTGTTATCACTTGTGGATTAATAAAGTTCTATTTATAGTAATGCTCAACCTCCATATAATCTCCACACTTTGTGGTAACTTATGACAGTACTTATGGATAAATTGTAATTACAAAAGAAAAGACACACCAGAACACAAGCTAGCTACTAGACCTTTGAATAAGTTGTAATTGGTTACATCACATTGTTGCATTGCAAAGATATATTGATCGGAAACATGTCATCGTCAGATGATGTTGCAGCAAGGCAGAAGGCCATCGATGATTGGCTTCCCGTCACTGCCTCGAGGAAAGCCAAATGGTGGTACTCTGCTTTTCACAATATCACGGCCATGGTTGGCGCCGGCGTTCTCACCCTTCCTTACGCCATGTCTAAGATGGGATGGTAAATTTTTATATATCTATCTTAAGTAAATTTTCTTTACAATTTTTACTATCTTATTTATAAATATGCATTTAAACAGAGATCCAAAATAGTTTATAAATTTGAAATCTGATGCAGTTTGTTTACTATTTTTGCTTTTATTGGACTATATGAAAAATAGGGGTCCGGGTTCAGTTATCCTGATAATGTCATGGATAATCACATTGTTCACTCTATGGCAAATGGTTGAAATGCATGAAATGGTGCCAGGAACAAGATTTGACAGGTATCATGAGCTTGGTCAACATGCTTTTGGACCAAAATTGGGTCTATATATCATTGTTCCACAACAACTACTCGTTGAGGTTGGTACATGTATTGCTTATATGGTTACTGGAGGCAAATCATTGAAGAAGGTTCAAGAATCTATATGCCCAACATGTACAAAAATTAGAACTTCCTATTGGATTGTTATCTTTGCATCTGTAAACTTTGTTCTCTGTCAGTGCCCCAGCTTCAACTCTATTTCTGCTGTCTCTCTTGCTGCTGCTGTCATGTCTATTGCGTAATATATTTCAACTCATTTATCTTTCTATTATAAGTTATATGCGTAAATAAACTCTTACATGCACGTACACCAAAATTATTCTTTCTACTCAATTAGATTAGTATATAATACAGATATTCAACAATTGCTTGGGTTGCTTCCCTTCAAAAAGGACGTCAACCAGGTGTAGACTATAGCTACAAGGCTCATAGCCTTCCAGATGGTATGTTCAACTTCATGCTAGCAATGGGAGAAGTAGCATTTTCTTATGCAGGTCACAATGTAGTTCTCGAAATCCAAGCAACAATACCTTCTACTCCTGACCAGCCTTCCAAGATAGCAATGTGGAAAGGAGTCGTTGTTGCATATTTAGGAGTGGCCATTTGCTACCTTCCAGTTGCATTTGTTGGATACTATATATTCGGAAACACCGTTGATGATAATATTTTAATCACACTACAACGCCCTACTTGGCTCATTGTTACTGCTAACATCTTTGTTATTGTTCATGTTATTGGTGGCTATCAGGTGATTATTTCAACTTTTTAATTCATGTCAGTGTGAATCTTTTCCTGTCTAACGTCTTATATTTTGGAAATAATAGGTATTCTCAATGCCTGTTTTTGATATGCTTGAAACTTTTTTGGTGAAGAAGTTAAATTTTCCCCCTTGTTTTACACTTCGCTTTGTTGCTCGCACCACATTTGTTGGTAAGTGATTATATTTGGTTGAGTTCAGATTTTCTCTATTTAATGAACACTTTCATTTAGAAAAATACATGCACAAAATAAAATAAATATAACTTTTATTTATGGTTATAACTTCAATTAACCATTTTTTTTATCCTATATATTGTTTCAGCCTTTACCATGGTGGTCGGAATATGCATACCATTCTTTGGTTCTCTTCTAGGATTTCTAGGAGGTTTTGCCTTTGCACCAACATCATATTTTGTAAGTAAAAACAATGATTGAATTATTTACCAAGTTAACGAGCATAAATTTGTTTGATCTTATATATATTATGATGATTGCAGATTCCATGTATCATATGGCTTAAACTTTACAAACCTAAGAGATTTGGCTTGTCTTGGATAATAAATTGGGTATGATATTGTGAATTGATATTATGAAAGTTCTTTGATTACCTTTTTCTATGTTTAAGTAATTTATTCAGGTTTTAACTCGTTTTATTGCATTACAGGTCTGCATTGTGCTTGGCGTCTTGTTGATGGTACTAGCCCCAATAGGTTCTTTGAGACAAATTATTCTTCAATTCAAGGATTACAAGTTCTTCTCATAAACTATCAATTCAAGTTATTAGTCGATAGTTAGTCATAGTTTCTAGTTTTGTTTGACTCAGCAAATGTGGAAGAAACTCTGTCATTATACAGCATTTTGTTACACTTTAATTAAATTTAGTTAAAAGAAGCTTAGATATTTTTATTCTCTTGACATATAATTTATTGTTAAGATTCTCTAAAAAAAGGTTATATGTTTAGACTGAATTTTTATAAGAGCATTGCTATTTACAGCGAATGCCAATATCACGAGCGCTTCACGAATTTGCTTTCCATGTGTCTAGTTATTCTCCACTTAATTTTTTCTCCCAACACACATGTAGTGTAGCAAGTACCAACACTGTTTAGTGTCAGTGTCCATGAGAAAATAATGACTTTTTTTTAGGGAGTAGAAACCAATGACTTTAATAAGTATAACTTCGTTAGTTTATTATGATCCTTCATTAGTGGTTGGATATCATGTTTTATGTTAGTCGACGAAATTCAAGTGTCCATATAAGGAAAAGTATGATGATATAGATAGTGTTTTTTTTTACAAAAGAAAACTTAATCCCTAATACACATATGAATGTCAACTTTGTTTAAGGCATGAGAGAAAGAGGGTCAACTTTGTTTAATGCATGAGAGAAAAGAGGCATCAACATTACATTTAAAGCGATTCGCACTTGGTTTATGCTGGCAATTGTCTTAGTGTGATGAGTCTAATTAGGCATAAAAATCCTAATAAGTTGAGTCTAATTAGTGATTCACACAAGAACCTTGACAAGGAACACATCGACTTTGCAATCTTAACCATATAGGGAGACAACTGCGACAAATTAGTCACGGAAAATTCTTAACCTTAGGAGGTAGCTTAAGATTTCATACGAGATCCCAATGTCATGCCACCGTATGTTGCATTGCATCATTATTAGCATTCATTATCTAACGATAAACTTTGCGCATTGTATAATCACCATCCTTTTTAAACTACCAAGTTGGAGCATCAGACAAAGCAGATTCAAACAAAGGGGTTTGGAGGATTCGGTTAGCTATAACATAACAAAAGAAAATGTTGACCAACTCCTCAATTTTTCTTAATTGTTACATCTAAACCATCAATTAAATCTCTCATTTCTTTATTATTTTTTCTCATTTTCTCTCTCATGTTTGATGGTTAAGATGCAACAATTGAGAGAAATTAAGATAATTTCAAATGAGAGAATTCATTCCCTTCAATAGAAATCAAATGAACACGCAACAAGACGGGAAATCAAACAATGATGCACAAGACAAAAAACAACACAACGCCACCGCACTGAGAAGACGAAATCAAGAGAAGAAAAAAAATTAAACAAAAAACTGAATATACGTGGATACCGCTTATTTAGATTAATATAATGAGAGAGAAAAAAAAAGATGGAGATAGATGATTCTAAGTCAAAAAATGATCCAAAAGAAAATTTACAAAGAATGTGAAGTTTTTCTCTCTAAAAAAAACTTGTTAAAACTTTTTTTATAATAACTAATTTGTTCTATTCCCTAAAAAAAAACCAATTTGTTCTATTATTTTAACAATTATTTCCCTAGAAATAAAAACATCGTGAACTTAAATAAAAACATCGTGGAAAATATGACGTGCCTTAGCAATGAGAATTGGTCCTTTAACCGTCTCTTTTTTAACATTTAGAGTTTGGTGGAAAATCTCAAAGTTTGCTTCTCTAATTACTCCCAAGGTCCTACAACTGAGAGATTTATTAAGTGGAACAATAATAATCTCTCTAGTATCATCCTTAATGTTGATGGTAGCTGCCTTGGATCTCCGGTTAGGGCTGGTTATAGTGGAGTCTTACGTAATGATGTTGGTTTCTTCTTATCAGGTTTTTCCGGATACATTGATGGTTCTTCTGACATCATTTTTTCTAAATTATATGTTATTTACAAGGGCCTTCTGCTTGCTAAAGACTTGAATTTTATTGACCTCGTTTGTTACTCGGATTCTCTGCATTGCGTCAATATCATTCAAGGTCCCTCCATGAAGTTTCATATTTATGCGGTTTTGATTCAAGAGATAAAAGAGTTAATGACTCAGATGAATGTCACTGTTTGTCACACTCTTGGCGAGGGAAATCAATGTGCGGATTTTATGGCCAAGTTAATAGCCTCTTCGAATATGGATTTCTTACTTCATGCTTCTCCTTCAAATGACTTGCTGCATCTCCTCAAGTTTGATGAGTTTTAAATCCCCGTGAGCTTAGCTCAGTTGGTAGGGATATTGCATATTATATGCAGGAGCCGGGGTTCGAACCCCGGACACTCCACTTCTCCACAATTAAATTGTGTGAGCTCTAACCACTAGGCTACTTGACCAAAAAAAAAAAAAAGAGTTTTATACAAAGATTCAAGGGTTAAATATGTTTTTGGTCCCTATAAATATATCAATTTTTTTTTAATCCCTCTAAAAATTTCCTTCAACTTTTAATCTATATTTTAAGTTAATTTTTGTATTTTCTTTTAATAAAATTATGCAGAAATATGTAAAATGTTGTAAAAAAAATTAATTTTTTTTTAACAAAACAGAAATTAAATATAAATTTTTAGCCGTAAAAAATATAAAAATTCTATTTTTTTGAGAGGGATTCTTATAATATTATGAATTTTTTTGCAAAATTTTATTCAAAAATATGAACTCTACATATGAGTTTACTTTAAAGGAGAGACCAAAAGTGAAGATGAAAAAAAATTTAGAGGGACTAAAATGAAAAGTTGATATATTTAGAAGGACCAAAAACATATTTAACGCAAGATTCAATTATTTCTCAACATACTTTTATAAAAAAAAAAATCTCAACATATAAGTTTTTTTTTTTTTTTTGACATATGTTTATGGAATGAAATATTATGACATGACGCATTGACGAAGTATATTGGATGCACAAGCATATTTTAATATTAACAACACATAGCCATTAAACTGAAAACAAACCAAATCACCATGTCTGTAACCAAAAAGAAAGAAACAAATCACCGTGTCTAATTTAATTAAATTAGGAATTAGATTGATGATAGCTTGTACGTTGTATTTGAACCATTTGCAGTAAGTAGAATATACATAACTGCTACTAATCACAAAACCCAACTTGTAACAACCCCGCAACAATTTAGAGAGGCAAATTTGCATAATCATAAAAACGAAAATAAAGATTGTATTAGGCATATATAAATTATAATCCATGTGCTACTGCTTCCATGAAAAAGAAAACTAGGGAAGATTTGATAACTCATGATAATAACTAGGTTATATTCAATACATTCTCTGATATGTAAGGTGATAAGCGTCCTTGGACCTGAAAAGAAGTAATGTTTTTTACATTAGAACATGTATTCGTTAATCATGATATTATTTATAAAACATAGACAATAATAATAAACCATTACCTTTCCCTACACGGATTAAAAAAATAAAATAAGAAAATGAACATTACATTGAAAGTTTGAAACAAGGGTGATTCGATTGATTTCAAAACACTTGAACAAGATTGATGTTAAGAAGTATAGGTTTAGGGTAACGGAAGAAGGAAATGAAGAATAGACGTAAAACTCAAGGTAATAACTTGAATTTATTATTATTTGTAAAAAAAAAAAAGTGACGTGCAAAGAATCTTATTCAATCTAATGCTTGTACAAATAATTAGTGTGTACCGGTACTACTAGTACTAGAAAAAACCTAATCAAAATAGAAGTAAGACTAAAACGTATAAAAATAAATAAACTGACAGAAAAAATTTAGGGTTAAATATGTTTTTGATCCCTCTTTTAAAGTAAACTCATATGTAGAATTCATATTATTTAATAAAATTTTCCAGAAAAATTCAAAATATTATAAGAATCACTCCAAAAAAAATTCAGAATTTTTTAACAAAACATGAATTTAATATGAATTTTTATATTGTTTATGGTTAAAAATTCATATTTAATTTGTGTTTTGTTAAAAAAAATCTAATTTTTTTTAGGAATTGTTTTTAGAATATTTGACACATTTCTGCACAATTTTATTAAAAAATACAAAAATTAAATTAAAAATAGGGACCAAAAGTAGTGATTGAAAATTTTATAAGGACTAAAAGTTGAAGGAAAATTTTAGAGGGACTAAAACGAAAAGTTGACATATTTATAGGGACCAAAAACATATTTAACCCAAAAATTTAAACTAGTATAATATGTCACAGAAAATGAAAAGAGAGGGGACCAAGATCGAGTTAAGGTCCTCTACATTTTTAACCCTCTCCATTTTTTCTATTTCAAAGTTTTGAGAATATAAACACAATTATACAACTTTTGGTGGGTCCAATTATTAAATGTACATTTCAAAATTCTTTAAAACTATAGTGATGGAGAGGGAAGATGCAGAGGTCCTAACTCACCAAAATCCCTGCTCACTCAATTTTGACTCGAGGAAAAATGTGTTTAAAACATTTTAAATACATTGACTAAAATATTAGTCCTAAATACACACATAAATTGTGATATAAAAAGTTATTTCCCCTTTTCTCAACCCTCCTCCTCTTGATCAAATAAAATATTGCAACCCAAAAAAAAATCAAATAAAATAAAATATCAAATTAAAATCTCTCTTTTCTTTTGCATCAAATATCCTCCAAGACTCCCCTTCCTTATTACAATTAAAGCCAAGAGAATAAGAAAAAGAACATTAGTCTAACCTGACAGATAACTTAAACAACTAGTGCTTCCTTCAATTAAAAAAAAAAAAAAAAACCCATCCATATAGTAAAGAACCTAGCAACCTTCATCAGAATCTTAAGATGAACGAACTACCTAGGGACAGCTCTGCTCAACCGGAGGCGCTTTTGCTCCACAAGCCTCTCACATAGCCGGCCCTTCTCTACTAGCATAAAATATCATAATGCAAATACACAAAGACTAGCCTCTAACATAGTCAGACCTTTCTCCTGATTCAAACGTAACATAATGCACAAAGACTGTAACTCTAGCTAACACCACATCGAGAAGAATGAACAGAACTGATAGAAGGGAAAGAGAAACAGTGCCCAAATTAAGTGAAGGGTGTAGTGGTGGTCAAGGCTATTCTATTGTGGTCTATGTATGGCTGAGATTTCACATACCCAATCAAGAGTTATAATCTTCGGGCTTAGAGAAGAGGAAACAAAGACATCTCAAGGTAATAAACTGAATTTTATTGATAGATAGTGTTAGAATACCTCGACCTGATACTCATATATATACTAATAATCAAGTCAAGTGCCACTCCTTTTAGTACAAACCCCAAACACACTAATAATAAGATAAAACCTATTGAAATCAAGAAATAGATCAAAAAGATATTCAAAGAAATATAAATATATCTTAAACATTCTCTAACACTAATGAATTCTCTAAAATTATAAAGGGACGGGTAGTCCCAACAACAGACCCATGACAGATGAAATGAAATTATAGATTTTTTCATGTGCAGTCGCGCAAACACACATACATGTTAACATTCTTTTCTTATGTTTGACACCACGCATTTTATGACAAATTATCAAATTTGCAAGACAACATAATAAAGCTGTTTGGTAACACTTTTTTAACAAGGTATCATTTTGTTTCTACAAGTTAATGTTGAGAAGAAGGAACAGATACAAAAAAAACAATTTCTTACCTGCAATAAATCAGTAGGAAATTGGATATCACCCTGTAGCAAGAGGTTGACTTTTTTCAGAGAAACAAATGGCACAGGTGTAATCACATAGAGCATGCCTTTGACTGTGTCAATGCCCCTCACAATTCCTGTGTCACAAGAAATCAAGATGTCTGTATCAGTAATGATGCTTAGAATTACCCAAATGCATAACATCTAGAAGATCAGATGGCTGTATGATCTGTGTGATCGGCTTTAAAAGATTGGAAGATCAGATGAATATGACATTTTATTCTTTATCTTCTGTATCTGCGGACGTTTGATACCTTACAAAGGTAGTGATGCCTTAAGATGTGTTACAACTTAAGATATTGCAAAATTAAGAAATTCTGTAAACCCATTAAAGCCAACAGACGTATGAGATACGGTGAAGCCAGCCCACAAATGTATATTCCTTTTGGTGTTTTTGTGTGCCTCAATGATACCGAGAGTTTGAATGATATCCAGATCGAAGTTTAAATTTATTTTTTCATTAGAATCCAAATGTCGATTTTTGTTTACGAGGCATTGGAAGCCTTTTAGGCACGAAAACCACAAAATAGAGGGTCTTCAACTAGTTTGCAACACTACTGCCACGGAATTAGTAAAATGATGTCAGAGCACTAGAATTTTTATCTTTTTATTTTTGGTAGATAATATTAGAATCTTTACTTGTAACAGATACAAACGGTATTTGCATCTTAGTAAAATGATGTCAGAATGTTTATTCTATAACAGATACAGGATGTATTCATATAACTAAATCCATTTAGACATAATCACAAGTCAGTAAGTCTTTAATTAATTTAATGCTCTGCCTTAGGCTCTCGCGTATACCGCCTATTCATGGGCCTACCGCGGCACAAAATGCCTATGTGGACTACTTTGGCTAAAGATCATCCGTGAAGATTGGAAGATCACATAGGATGGGCCAATGAGACTTTGTCGTGATAACAAATCTACAAACATTATTGCTCATAATCCAATGCAGCATGGCAGAACAAATTGTTTTGAAGCTGATAGATGTTTTATCAAAGAAAACTTGGAGAGTGGACTGGTCTGTACTCCCTATGTAAACACACAGGGTCAACTTGCTGATGTACTTACCAAAGGGCCAAGCAGTACCATGTTCCGGAATATTGTATACATGCTGGGAATAGTAAATACCTTCATCAGCTTGAGGGGGAGCATTAGAATGTTTGTTTCTGTGACAATACAGTCTGTACATGTAACTAATATACTTTATTTTGTAAATGATGCAGATTTAATTCGTTGACTTAAATCCGTTTGGAGTATTCGTTAGTCATTTAGTAAATCCCAAACATCATTGGATTTAGTCATTATTAGTTAACTAGTTTCTAGTTCTACCTTATTCTTGCATATATATAGAAAACCCATAAGTGTTCTGTTTTGGATCCTATTCTTTTCAATTTTGAGAAATGAACCTCTATTACAGAGCAAGATATGACAACACATTTTGGAATTTGGAAATCAGTCAAGTTACCTACCAAGACCAAGGCACCAGGGTAAATCTCCAGGTACTTCAGATTCAACCGCTAAGCCAACAATACTAGCATTTAGGCCGTAGAATATTTCAGAGCTTGGGACCTACAAAAATATTCATAGGTCATATAAAATGTTTTAATCACCTTTATATAAAAATGAACACAAGAAATATTTTTGAAATGTATATTTCAATACTCAAATTTATATTGAAAAATATAATATATTCAATATTTAAATTATAATAAAAATAATTGAAATTCAAAGTGGATGAAATGCAATAAAACCAAGCATATAAAGGGTGGCTCAGTCACAAGACTCCACTGTGGAGAGCTTCTTAGGAAAGGATAGACTTTGACACACACAACTTTTGAGTGATAAGGCTGTTTAGGTAGATACAACTGTGACCATCAAGTTACAAACATCAACTTTATTTTTACTCGTTGTCATGAGAAAGAATTAGAAGATATGATAAGTGACATTAGAACCAACCTCACGATGAACATGTCGAATTTTTATGCTTGCAATGGGAACTTGATAAGGACAGTGAGATGTCAAGGAATGTGCAGTTTCCTTGTGCGTTGAAATACCTGAATCACTAGGAAAGCACTGCTCGAAATAAGCCACTATTCGTTCCTCGCGCAGGAGACGAGCTTCCTTTTGAACAATCTCCCTGGGGAAACAATATTCTATTATTCTATAATACTTTGTCTAAAAAATAAAAAACAATGAACCAATTAGCAGTTAAAGATGGCAACACGTAAGATTTGGGCTTACCGGTCCTTAAGAGCCGAATCTATTTCGATCAGTTTAATTGTTCCATCATCTTCCCCATCTAACCAGAATTTTCCAGCAGGTAAATTCTTATATTTATAAAATTCAGTGGATAAGTCTATCTTAACAACATGAGTGGGACCAATATATTTTAGCATGTCCACTAATACTTCATAACCAACACCTGAAATGCAAGACAAAACCAACTGAATGAGTAACATAATAATTGATATGTTGTTAGTCCAGGAAAGCAGTAGTTTATGTTAAGTCAAAATACAAAATGTATGATTCAAAAGGAATCAAATTAGTGACTGAAAAGACACAAGCTCACCTTTAACCCAGCCAG
The DNA here is from genome assembly GCF_003473485.1 of Medicago truncatula. Lineage (NCBI taxonomy): Eukaryota > Viridiplantae > Streptophyta > Magnoliopsida > Fabales > Fabaceae > Medicago > Medicago truncatula. Next base: position 38,460,212 of record NC_053049.1, read on the forward strand.
AAGTATTCACTATAAGAGGCGTCTGAATTTTAGAAGCATTTTTTCGCTTATCAAAGGTGCGATACTTCTTTTGATAATGATCATAAATGGAACATACATACTCTAAGAACACTGATGGATCTATCTTAGGAGAAATATCACCAAAGAAAAGAGACCTGTTATGGAATAAATGACAGAAAGTGAATCAAACAACTCCATAACAAGTAAACATGTTCGTTCAAATAAGACTTGGATCAGGCTACCCTAAAAGAGTCAAATATATCCTGCAAACAGACAATAAATACCATCCACTTCACTGTATATACTATATAGAAAACTTAATAACAATGAAATAGACTAGGACCTTAAAGTCTTACAGCATCTTCAAAAACAGGTAATAACAAAGTATTGAACAAATCAGATGAAAATGTCATGATATATAACATTCTTAATAATTGGTTGTTTACGGTATATTTGGATGGAAGACTTTAGAGCGAGGGGATGACTTAGTTTTCTTTTCTAAATTAAAGCTGCGAAACATTTCCGTTCTTTTGAAATTTCAAATATATAGCATACCCTAATGTTTTGACAGCTCGACTTAATCCAAAAATACACCCCCCAATAGTAACCAACTATCTTAACCTAACTAGCAATTGAATAACACTACATACCAAACTTTACATGTACCTAATGAATAGTAATTATGTGCCATCACAACTTAACAAGTAGCAACCTCGTCAAATATTTTATTCAAAACAACATAAAAGTATTGAGATGAGATATCAATTCAAACTCATAGTACATACCTTTTTGATGGTTTCAAGTACTTGGTCTTCAAATCTAACACAGCCAAAAAAATTAAAAAGTTGGAATCAATAATGAATATAATATTACATTACATGTAAAAATGAAGATTAAGATAGGTAATGGCTCGAAAACCTACCTGGTGTAATGTCGTAAACAACAGTTAGAGAGATTAAACCAAGAGGAGTAAACTCAGTTTGGCCAACGTCGGTATCAAGATAAGCTACTTTCTTACATCTAGTTGTTAATAGGAGATTAAGGAGATAGCGGGCGAAGGTTGATTTGCCAACGCTTCCGGGTCCACAAACGAGTACGACCGGAGGCGTTGAACTGGATACAATGGAATTTGCAGCTTGTGACCATTCCTCTGGGATGAAAATATCCGGTGGAGGGTATGAACCCATTGCTCTCTCTGTCTGTCAAAAAAAGCTTTTTAGTTTAGTCAGGCATATTTGCAAACAGTTGGTGTGCATTCAAAAGTGTGTTGAATAAGATAAAGTAGAAACATGAAGGGAAACGAAGAAAGTGAAGAAAAAGGAATGGAGTATACCTCAGATGAACGGTGATGAGACGGCGCGCGGCAGAGATGAGGGAAGCTGTAGGCAGAGGAGCAACGGCGGTGAGGGACACTAATGACGGCGAGGCTAGGTTCAATTTTTGTTTTCAACTTTGCTTAGTTAAACTGTTAAGATAAAGAGTACGTCCTTTTTTTTTTTGTTACAAAAGAGTACGTCCTTTGAAGATTGAGGTTATTTAAAATTTCAATAAATAAATAATTAATCTAAATAAACAAATAACATTTTTTTTCTAATTCCCTAAAAAAAAATCTAATAAAAGATGAGATGAGCTGGCTTGGAAGTGATTAAACAGATCAAGTAAGACCTACAAAACTTATTTAAAACAAGGAATATTGATCAGATTAGATTTAGTTTTTTTTTTTTTTTTTTGTGGTGGTCGAGGTTTGAACCTCAAACCTTGCATATTTTATGCATTGTCCATACCAATTGAGTTAAGCTCACGTGGACGATTAGATTTAGTTATTTAGTATGAAGCATATTGATCTGAATAGACTTTCATAAAATTTAGTTATTTAGTAGGAGGTTTGTTGGTGTGTATGTGCATTCATAAGATTTGACTAGTAAATATATTGATGTTGCTAGACCTTAGTATAAAATAAGCTTTTAAATATGTTTCACCAAACCTTTAAAAATGTCAAGTCAAACATTTAAAATGAGTCTGTAACGGATGATAGGTCAGGCTCTAACCTATACTTTTTGCAACAGGCCACACTTAGACTTTACAAGTCTGACCTATTTTCACTCTTAGTTACAAATCACCCACTTTCATTGACAATAAACGAATAACTTGCCAAAAGATTCAGTAAAAAAAAAGGGAATGCTAAAGAGTGCCCTTGGGAAATTGGTTAAGATGATAAAAATAGAAACATTGTATTTGGAAATGGTGAAAAATGAAAAATTCAACTTTTTAAAAATCAAAACATTGTTGAATTCAATAAACATATTATTTTTTATTTCTTTGACCATTGCGCTTAGGGCACTGGTTAGCAAGATAAAAAAAAAAAAAAAAAAAAAACTATACTTACTTTTTCTTAAAAGGGGGATACATGAGTTTTTGTAATGGAGTAGCCGGTTTTTCCAACCTATACTAGCAAAGAACCCGTTAACTTTAGAGGTAATGGAATTATAATCAGATTGGTTATTAGTCCAGGTTCAAGTAAAGCTTTGATAGCCGAAGTCATTTAAGTCATAGTTAAGACTATTTTGAAATTGATAAGAAAGATTAAAATCAAAATCTATTTTCACCCAATTTTTCAGATTGATTGATACAATGTTAAAGTCACCGTGTGGGTTCTCATCACGTCAACTCGAGACTAAATTACATGCTTTAGTTTTTTGTTGATCATTAGGGTTTCCATATATTGGGAGTTTGTCTTCACACAAAATTATCACTGTTTTTTGTTTTTTTAAGTAAATAACAATCAATTTTATTATAATTGAATATGAAGTTGATCAAATTAAATTTACATGGGAATTTCATAAGAGTTGTATCAATATATGAGTCGGCAACATTTTCATCAGTATAGTTTGATTTTCAAGACTGAACATTCTATTTGTTGGTATCAATCGTGACTTTTATCACACAATTTAAATACCATAAATTTACTAATTTTTAGAATGTTTGAACCAAAATGGAAATATTTGACAATCAAAATATTTGAACTATAATTCCATCCTAAACCTGTAGAAGCCAGAAATTTTTCTTCTCAATATAGGCATATATTTAAACTTAAATAGCTAACAGTGCTTGTTAGAATTTGTTGTTTTTTCAACTATTATGTAACATGTCTTAGCAATTTTTTAGGCATAAAATATTGTCAAATGTTTAAACAAATATATTTTTACAACGTTAAATCAATAATACCGATAAAATATATTTTGTCCTCGTAAACTTAGCTCAGTTGATAATGAACAATGCATAATATATATAAAATTCAGAATTCAAACTCCGACCACCATAAAAAAAAAATCAAAATATAATTTTTTTCCTAGGCACAATATCAACTAAACTGTTTTGTGAAACATATATGCACACAATCAAACTAGTTTATGATGCAACATTATCGTAGAAGTAGTTCTGCATGTTCTATCATTTGAATTTGAGAAAACATAAAAATAGATAAAGTTTTGGTTGGGCACATACCTTACGCTTCAATTTTGGGCACATACACGCATAAAAAACAAGTGACACTCATAATGACATAGTTACTTTAGTGGCAAGTTGCCAAACTTTGATTTGTAAGAAATAAAAGGTGTTCTTTTTAATAAATATTGGAGATTGAGCTAAAAAGAAAAAGAAAAATGTTAACTAGCGCCCCCGGGACACTAGTTAAGGATATCAAATAGTCTACCAAATATAGTATAAGTGTCATGGAACTTGTGTAGTCAAAGTTTAAAAAGTGAAAGAAAAAAATGATGTTTTCAATGCAAATATTTCTTTTTTTGTTTCCTTAACTAGTGCTTTGGGGACACTAGTTAACAAGACCCAAAGAAAAAACATGATCGGAGATCCACTCGTATCACAAACTAAGAGAAGAAAAAAAAAATACAAGAAAAAGATATTTGAAATGGAAGAATTAAAATAGTTTTTGGAGATTGAGCTAAAAAGAAAAAACATGATCGGAGATCCACTCGTATCACAAACTAAGAGAATAAAAAAATATAAAAAAAGATATTTGAAATGGAAGAATTGAAAATAGTTTTTGGCATAAATGAACTAGAGTTGAGATAGATAGATGTGCACATCTATCTTCAACTCTAGCCCATTCTTGCCAAAATTAAAAAAAAAAAAAAAAAATCTAGGTCAGCGAGTGAAAAGACCATGGGAGTTACCTTAGAAGGTTGAAGATTAGAAGGGGAATTGGGCAGAAGGTTGGACGAGGAAGAGAATAAAAATGGTAAGAGCTATAGAAAAATCATAGTGGTTGTTACAATATAAAAGTACAAAATATTTATAATATTAATCAAAATTAAAATTTTATAAAAATTATTTTTCATTATTTATACACACTAGTACAATAAAAAGATTAAACAGACAGGTACGGAGTGCCCAACGCTAACGTACTTATAACATTTATGTTCATGAGAAAATAATGACTTTTATATGTATATTTTCATGTAGGTTGTGATCTCTCATGCAATTTTTGAGATATAAGAAGTGGCTGGAGCTCACATTGTATGCAAGTTGAGTGTTACGATAACATGGTCACTCTCTCATTTTCAACCTGATCCATATGTCAAAGGATAGAGGAAAAAATGACAGGTCGTGTTTTTAAAAACGGTGATGCTATAAACACGAATATTATCACCACAAACACATCGTGAGGCATCGAGGAGCGTTAGATCTATTTAGATCCGGGAGGCAAGGGTAGAGTACAAATGATAAAGGGGTTTGCGTAGCTGCAAATCAACTTTGATGATGTTTTTGTGGAAATCATTTTCGCTATAAGTAGAATTTTCCTTTAAAAAATAGTGATATTAATATGTTTAATATTGTTGATTCATTTAAAAATAGGAGATGTTTTTCGTTGATAAAAAATAAGACGATTATTTGATTATCGGTGAATTGATTAAAAATAGGAGGATTATATGAAAGTAGGAGAATAGTTTGCATTGTAAGTATACAAAAAAATTCCTCCAAAAAACTATATATAAGAATATGTCAAGGAAAATTAATATATTTTCTGTGGGGGTGCTATAATATCACATAAACTTGAAGAAATTATATATTTTTAGTCGAATGGTACAACATATGTTTAGGTTTTCCATGCTATTTGACTAGAGATAATTCTATTTAAGACACAAAATATGGATAACTCTATCCGGTGAAATTTGTTAGACTAAAAAACAAACAAAATCACCATGTCTAATTTGAATTAGGAATTAGATTGATGATTGATGGCTATTGTAAGTTGTATTTATACCATTTTCAGCCAGGGAAAAATACACAACTAATCATAAATATAAAGGAAAACTAAAAAAATACTATCAGGCATACTATATAAATTATAATCCATGTGCTGCTGCTTCCATGAAAGGTAAGTATCATAATAAATCTGTTACTATAAAGATTAAAGGTATTTTCTTTGCTAACTCATGGAAAATAACTAGGCTGTAGTCAATACATTCTCTGACATGTAAGCTGATATGCATCCCTAGACCTGAAAATAAGTATTCTTTTTTACATTAGTACATGCATTTGTTAATCATGATCCATAAAACACAGATTGAAGTTTTGAAACATGGTTGACAAGATTGATGTTAAGAAATAAAGGTATGGACTCATGCAAATTGGGAACAGATAATTTGGAAACTCTTGATATACGGTTTACGAGTCTCTTCCTAATTTGTCATCAGTTAGTAGTTGATGCCTTAGAGGTGTCCTTTTTAAGGGCATAGTTTTGCTTTGTTTTCTTTTCTGCTTCTTTTTCTCTCATCTAACCTACAGGAAAAACCAACAGAAAGTTTTCCTTTGGTAGCTCAAAGTAATAAAGTTAACTTTTTTTACAAGAATTATTTCTACAAGTTAATGTTGAGAAGAAAGAGAAAGTACATAAAACAATTTCTTACCTGCAATAAACTTGTAGGAATTTGGATATTACCCTGAAGCAAGAGGTTGACTTTTTTCAGAGATCCAAATGGCACTGGTGTAATCAGATAGAGCATGCCTTTGACTGTGTCAATGCCCCTCACAAGGCCTGAATCACAAGATATCAAGATGCTTTTAACAGTAATGATGCTTAGAATTACTCAAATGCATGACAACTAGAAAATCAGATGGCTGTATGATCCATGTCCTCGTCATTAAAAGATCAGAAGACCAGAGAAAGATCAATTTATTCTTTATCTTTTGTATTTGTGAATATTTGATATATTAAAAAGGTAATTATCCCTTAAGATGTGTTACAACTAATGATAAACCTGTTAAAGGTAATTATCTTTTGAATTTGGAAGTCAAGCAAGTTACCTACCAAGACCAAGGCACCAGGGTAACTTTTTAGGTCCTTCAGATTCAACTGCTAAGCCGACAATACTAGCATTCAGGCTGGAGAGTATTTCAGAGATTGGGACCTACAAAAATATTCATAGGTCATGTAAAATGTTTTGATCAATGAATGAGACAGAACCAGAAGAGATGATAAGTAGCATTAGAACTAACCTCGTGAAGAACACGTCGAATCTTTATGCTTGCGATGAGAACATTATAAGGACAGTGAGAGGTCAAGGAATTTGCAAGATCCTTGATTGTTGAAATATCTGAATCACTAGGAAAGCACTGTCTGAAATAAGCTATTATTCGTGAATCGCGCACCAGACGAGCATCCTTTTGAGCAGGCACCCTAGGGAAACAAGTAGGGATATTTTGTTATTCTATAATACTTTTAAGTCTAAAAAATATTGAAATAAACTAGCAGCTGAAAATGGTAACATATAACATTTGGGCTTACGATGAGTCCTGACGAGCTGGATATATCTCAATCAATTTAACTCTTCTGTCATTCTTCCCATTTGACCCGAACTTTCCAACAGGTATATTCTTCAGATCAGTGGATATGCCTATCTTAACTATATGAGTGGGACCAATATATTTTAGCATGTTCACTAATACCTTATAACCATCACCTGAAATGCAAGACAAAACACACTGAATGAGTAACATAATAATTGATATATTGTTATTGGTCGAGAAAAGCAGTAGTTTATGTGGCGGAAAAATACAAAATGTCCGAGCTTACCTTTAACCCAGCCAGAGGTATTCACTACAAGAGGCAAGTGAATCTTAGAAGAATTTTGTCTCTTATCAAAGGTGCAATACTCCTTTCGATAATAATCATAAATAGAACATATGTATTTTAAGTATGTTGACGGATCTTTCTGAGAAGAAACATCACCAAAAAAAAGGGATCTGTTACCCAATAAACGACAGAAAGTGAGTTAAGCAACTCCATAACAAGTGAGCGCATTCATTAAAATAAGACATGGATTGGCAGACACTAAAAGAATCAAATATATCCCACAAACAATAAACAGACAAAATTTCATCCACCTCACTGTTTATAGAAGACTGCATAACAATGAAACAAAATAGGACCTCAAATTCAAAGCAACAAAAAAAAACCAAAAAGACAGTCTCAGTTCCCAAATTATTGAGATGATACAAAGTGGTATTGATACTGAAACTAGCACTGTTGTGAAAATTTCTGATCGAAAATATCTTGAGGCATGTAAACTATTCCAAGTTCTTTTTATCTGTGACTATGTATGAGAGTGGCAAAAGACTCAAATCTATGCTATTAAGAATCTGAAAATATCTAAACTAATAATCGAGTCTGAGACCATTGGTCAAGTCAAGAAAGGATTATCTAACAAGCTACAATATTTAAGGTTGAGGCAACATCAAATTTCATGCTGTTCATTTGCATTGTCAATCACATAAAGGGCACAGGATGTTTGACATCAGTAGTACAAAGTTAATCAAGATATGAGATAATAATTCATAGTTTATACCTCTCTGGTGTTTTCAGGCATGGAATCGTCAAATCTAATACAGTAAAGTAAAAAGATCGTGTCAATATCCATGATAAACAACTATTTATAGAAAATTAATGAATCAATGAATATAGGGTTAAATATGATTGTTGTCCCTACATAATTATCAAATCCCGTTTCTCCCTCCCATGAAAAAAAGTGACAAGTTTGCGCCTTTATAAAATTTTCAAGCACGCGGTTTCAATTCATGTTGAATTCAAATTTGTTTAATTTTCCTTAAACTTTTAAATTAAAAATAACAAATTTGAATTTAGCAGGTAGTAAAACTAAATGTGGGAATTTTAGACACAAACATGCAACATTTTTTATGAGAACAATAAAACGAAAGTTGATAATTATGTAGGATGAAAAACTTATTTAACTTGTGAATCTATTACATGTAAATATTAGGATAGGATATGTTAGAAAAACTACCTGGAGTAACTTTATTAACAATGGTAAGAGAGACAAAACCAGGAGGAGTAAACTCAGGTTGGCCAACATCAGTTTCAAGATAAGCAACTTTGTTACATCTAGTTAAAAGAACATTGAGGAGATTGCGGGAGAAGGTTGATTTGCCACAGTTACTTGCTCCACAAACAAGTGTGATGGGAGGAGTTGGACTGGATGTTATGGAGTTAGCAGCTTGTGACCATTTTTGTGGGATGTAAATGTCTGGAAGGACAAAAGCAGAAGATGAACCCATTGCTCTTTCTTTTTTTGTATGTGAAATTGCAAAACCGATACACTTTGATTATAAAACTCTTTTAGTCATTCATCTTTGTAAAGATTTAGTGTGCATTCAAATAGTGTTGAATGAGAGAAAGTACAACTCCAGTGCTACACTACAAGAGCAGAGTGGCAGCCAAGAATAAGACGAGTCCTTGTAACCAACTGCACATGGCTTTAGTATTTTGTATTTTACTTCTTTGACTAGAGGACTCTTTTAGTACCGTGTTTGTTATTTTTTCAATCACAAATCAATTTCTTTATTTTTTTTGAACAAAAATCAATTTCTTTATTATTGTGATCTTAAACCAAATACAGGTATTTGTCGGTATAAGTACATGTCAACCACGAACGACAATAAACGGCAGTAAAAACTTTGTATCAGTATCATGGTAACAAAAAAAAAAAAAAGAGCACCGTCAACCATTTTTCATTTTTTTTTGTTTCCATCTCTCTACCATTTAGAGCGACCATACCATAATATAATGCTAGCTAAAAATGTGTCGGTCTAGCCGTATTTTTCTATTATATTTTGTTTTATATAGGTAGATTTAATTGTAAAACATTATTTTAATTTATTTGTTTTTAAATTTAAGTTTGTAAAAAGGGATTAGATCATTAAGGTGAAATTTGTGGTAGTAAAAGGTGAATTTTTTTATAATTTGTGTAAGTTTAAATTTAAATTTGCAAAACAGTTAGTGGCTAAGAATAATTTTATACATAAAAGTATCTTACCAAAAATTAGTTAAACGGTAGTTAACTTTGATACAATTTTCAAAATTAATTACTAATAATCAATAGTTTTATTTAAACATTCATCATTTATGCTTAACAATGATTTTTAAAAATAAATAAATTTAAATTGGATACCTCTTGTATAAATTTACCTTTAACAACAAAATAATTTTATAAATTTAAATACAAAAATACACATATCATAAAGATTAAAATAATAAGTTTATATAACATAAATATTATAAAATTGAAACATGTTAAAGAACTAAATATGAAAAATTTGTCTTAAAATCATGCATTCAACTTTTAAAACAGGTGCAAACAGCATACTAGGGTGCAAATAGCAATGTAGGATGTTGAGAAAGCTTAGTGAAGCCCAATCCTCAAACGCGAAAAGCCAAAAAAAAAATAAAAATTTGGCGGGAACGTGATGTATCATAATTGAGAATTCAGAACCACCATTTCCCTTTGTTCTTCTTCTCCGATCCAAAAAATGCAGTTTGATTCCGATTCAGATTCCGACGGTTCTCACATTTCCTCAACTCCACCAAGACAACAACCAAATTCACCACCACCACCAAAACCACCTCTTCCAGTTTCAAACAAAAAATCCAAAACCAAAACCAAAACCTCAAAATCCAATAAACCCCTTTCTAAACCCCCCGAAATTCTTCCCGAACAAGAATCTTTCCCCTTCCCTTCCATCCCCTCACTTCCTTTCAACATCCGACAACGAACGTCTGACGCTCCTTCAACTTCATCTTCTCACTCTATCGAAACCCTCCCTGCCGGATTCTTCTCCAAATCAATTTCATTCTCCAAAATTCGTAAACCCTTACTCAACCTAGAAACATCCGAAGCCGAACCGGTTGTTGATTCTGCAAAAACTGTAGCGAAATCTGTGAAGAAACATCCGAATTTGATAGGTGCTAGTGTGGTAACGCCGATAGTGAAGGCACTAAAAGGCGCTGGAGAAGGAAATTTTGTGAAATTGAATCTCAATGGTAAGAGGAAAAAGTTTTTGAATAAAGGATGGAAGAAAAATGGAAAATTTGGTAGTGGTAAAAGGTATTTTAGAAATAGTAATGGTAGTAATAGTGGTAGAAGTAGTAGAAGTAAACGTATAAAATCGGAATACAAAGAAGACGATGATGATGATGAGGGGGATGGTATGGGTGTTGAGAATGCAAAGCAACAGGAAAAGAAGAATGGTTGGGAAAATGAATGCGAAGTGTTGGAGGAGGCTGTGTTAGCAGCAAGAGATGATGCTTCTGATGAGAATTTGGTGAAGTTGTTGAAATTGATTCATGGTTTTGATTCTTTTCGAGAGGGGCAGCTTGAGGCGATTAAGAATGTGCTTGCTGGGAAATCGACGATGCTTATTTTGCCGACTGGTGCTGGGAAATCGTTGTGTTATCAATTGAGTGCGTTGATTTTGCCTGGGATTACGCTTGTTGTTAGTCCTTTGGTAGCTTTGATGATTGATCAGCTTCGACAATTGCCTCCGCTCATTTCGGGCGCTCTTCTAAGCAGTGCTCAGGTGGATTTTACGGTCTTTTATGTGAATTATGTCTAATGATAGATCATTTAGTTACAATTCTTTCTCATTTTTTGTTTATTGTATTAGACATTTGAAGAATCCTCTGAAACGCTTAACCAGCTTCGTCAAGGCACAATAAAGGTGAGAATTTCGACAACTGAGTTCAACTTTGGCTTGGATCTTCTTTTGTAGATATATGTAGCAATCTTGCTGATTGATTGCATGCATGTGAATGTTGATTATTTATAAGCCATTTTCACATATCACATTTGAATTGCAAGTTAATTTACTGTATCGATGATGTTAGAACTCTCACGTGAAAGATACTGATTGCAATTATAATTCATACAGGTGCTTTTTGTTTCACCAGAGCGATTCTTGAATGAAGAATTTCTGTCTGTTATCTCTGGTGGGTTAGCCGTCTCACTTGTTGTTATTGATGAAGCACATTGTATATCTGAATGGTGAGGGAATGTCAATGTCATATTGATGAAGCGTATTCTTTCTGTCAGTTGCTTTGGATATCTCACTCTATATGCTTCTGCCTCCTTGTTGATCTTTATATTTTGAAATTTATACAGGTCTCACAATTTCCGACCTTCATTCATGAGACTTAGAGCATCACTGCTTCATAAGAGTCTTAATGTAGGTTCTATCCTTGCAATGACAGCAACTGCCACAACCACGACTTTAGATGCCATTATGTCTGCCCTGGATATTCCTCGCACAAATCTTATTCAGAATGCACACTTAAGGGACAATTTGTGTTTGTCTGTGTCTTTGATAAAAAATAGGCAAGTTAGAAGCTACTATTTTACTGATTCTGACTGTATTCCCCTTTAACTATCCTTATCTGAGTTTTTCTAAACGTACACATGAATTATAGAATGAAAGACCTACTGGTGCTTATGAAGTCTTCTCCTTTTGCGGAAGTTAAAAGCATCATAGTATACTGCAAATTTCAGGTGCGTATACGGACTTCATTTTTCAATTTTAGGGTACTGGGTCTCGGTGTTGTGTGATTTCATATAGTCATCTCATCTGCATTATGTTGCATTAAATTCTCTTTTCTTTGCTACAGTATTTGAAATAAAATCTTGTTTGCAAAGTAAAAGTTATTAAGTTTTGTGTTTCAGGTTTAGTATGTGGCTAATTACTTAATTTGCAAGTGATGTTATATTCTGCAGTTGATGTCATATATATGTGTGTGGGAATTGATTGTGCTTTTTTTTCTTCTTTTCAGTCTGAAACTGATCAAATTAGCAGATATTTGAATGATAACAATATCAAGGCAAAGGTTAGCTCCATATTTCTCTTTTTGATATTGCATGACATTGTGTGTATTGTGTAACCCTTGACACTGAATGTTAAATCTTACAATTGACGTGATCATCATTTAGAGTTATCATAGTGGTATTTCTGCAAAGGAACGTGGCTACGTACAGGAGTTGTTTGGTTCAAACAAGATCAGAGTGGTGAGATAATCACTCAATTTATGAATTTTATGATGCAATGCTTCTAATACAACATTGCTAGGCTTATAAAAAGAAAAATACAGCATGTCTTGTCCGACTGATACCTTGCAATTTTTTTATGAAGGTTGTTGCAACTGTGGCATTTGGCATGGGACTAGATAAAAGAGATGTTGGAGCAGTAAGGCTTATACTATGTTTTATTTTCTGCATTAATTTGCATGAACTGGTTTCTGATAAAAGGAGTTCTCTTTGATCTCAAAAGTGATTCACCGATTCAATTGGGCTCTAGTTGCATGGTTATCCACTTTTCCTTGTGCATTATGTTTTAGACCTTTGAGCACTAGCTGATTCAGAAATAATTGATTTTTTTCTCAAAAGATTTTACTTATGGTTACAAATTTTAAATTGCAAAATGGGGGTAAATGGTATTGGAGAATTGAGCTCTTTACTTGGTCTCTGTTCATGCATAATGTTCTGATAGTTACTTTAATCTTGTTATTCACACTACTTATTTGCTTTGGAATATAAATGATCTTGTATGTTACAGTAATTCATTTTGGAACTCCATTGTCATAACTGTGTTTAGGTAATTCATTACAGTTTACCTGGAAGTCTGGAAGAGTATGTACAGGTATTTGATTTCTTCTAATTTCTAATAGTAGCACTACAAGATGTTCTTTCAATTGTTTTTCTTATTAAATAGAATGGGCATTGTAGGAGATAGGACGTGCCGGAAGGGATGGGAGGTTGTCCTATTGTCACCTATTTTATGATGATGAGATGTATTTCAAACTTCGTAGTCTAATGTACAGGTATCATAACACACTAACACAATTTTTTTTCTTTTATCTTTCAAACTTTCAAATTGTTCTTCATTATGTGCAATTTTCTATCCGCAGTGAAGGAATAGATGAATATGCAGTGAATAAATTTCTGTCTGAAGTGTTTCCTGCTGACAAAAGCTCCTGTGGGAAAATATGTTCGTTAATCAAAGAACCTGCTTCACGCAGGTTTGATATGAAAGAAGAGGTCCTTAACTCAATTCTAATATACACTATACATTTATTTATATCGACTTTTATAAACCTGATAAGTGGTTTTCAGTTACAAATTAGACTTTCATAACATCCTGTTGGGAGTTGGCCATGCTGATACATTGATGGTGAAGGGGGAAAAAGGGCAAATTTATGATAACCATCTCAGGAGCTTTAAAGATTTTGCATATGGTTCAACGAATAGAAAATCATTAGCATAGTTATCTGTGGAGCATTTATACTTTGACTAAAAGCCATTTTTAGGAATTTGTAATTGATCCTTATTTTTGTACAAAAATGTGGTTTTTGGCTAATCTATCTCCTTGTTTAGTGCTTAAAACCCATGTCCAGATTAACTTGAGACCAAATAAAGCTAAGGTGCAGTTTCTAGGAAGTGATAGAGTTTTATTTTTTATGGACAACCATCTACTTATAGGCACCAGTCATTTATCCATTTACGAAATAGATATGCACATGCTAGTAACAAAACTTTCTCTTGAAAGGAAACTCTAGATAATCATGTGTTACCTTTTCCAGACTAGGTCTACAGATTAAAACTTTTCTCCAATATTTCCTTTACTAGGTGATTCTCACAGTTTTGACACGCTTGGAGCTGGGTGACGTGCAGTACTTACATTTACTTCCACAGACAAATGCAACGTGTGTTCTGAATTTTCATATGGTGCGTGCAAACAGACCTTCAATTGCATGTAGAATATGTTGTATCGTACAAGATAAATTCAGTAACCTACTTATCTAAACTGTATATTTAAACTATAGTATAATTTCCGGATTGAAGAGATTCAGATACGACAATCCCATCTTGTGTTTGTTAATTTTTAACTGAAAGTTAGAAAGATAAATGTTGTTTGAGCAATTATTCAGTGGCTTATATTTTTAATTTTTGGCACTAATGCAGACTCCGGCTGTGTCCCTTGCCCAAAAGGTTTCTGCTATTGCTGCAATTCTGAAAAGGTAATAATAAACATATATTAAATTTCCTGGCTTTTCGTTCAAACCATTTTCCCCTGAAATGGATGGTTATTGTGTTATTAGTTATTTTAATGTTGTCAACCTCAAGATGGAATCTGATCCAAATTTTCTGTTTCTACAAAGGGAACGCATACCGGCTGATGGCACTTTTTCTTTTCATTTTTCATGACTTCCTTATTGTGATCACACGAGAATAGCAGTTCAATTTTACTTATGCTCATGCATCTCTTGTTTAACTGAACCATCGTAATGTGTTTTCAGATCTGAAAATAAGCACGGACAATATACTTTTGATATTCCAACTGTGGCAAATGACATGGGGGTCACACCAGTTGAATTAACAAATCAGTTGTATGCCCTAAAGGTTTGGATTAGTGGATAACTGGATTTTTTTTTCTTGAGCTTGTATGTGGACATAACAAAATATGCTCAGAAAGCGCATGCGATGTCTTTTTTCTTCTGAGTAACTTAATTTTTAACTAATTTAAGTTCACTACTTTACAATAATGAAGTGTGAGAGAAATCCTATCCAGCTTGTTTAAGCGCATGGTTTACATAATACATGCCTGAAGATAGCTTAGCAGATTCATTCAAAATTTTAGACTTAACACGATTAATATCACTTTGTCGCCCTTAAAATTTTCATATTAAACTAAGAATGGATAAAGCTATTGATTCATGGTTGTTACCTAATTTAGATTGTTGATAGTAATTCAAACGACAGGGGCTTCCCTTTGTTACCCTGAATCAAATCTCTGATTAGCCTTCACTACTCCTGTTAAAAATACTGATTTATGAGTTTGAAAGAAAATGAATTGATAACATTGTAGATTTGCCTTATAACTTTAGCCATAAATACTTGCAGCATGGTTTATCTCTTTATTGTTGCAGTTATCTTATAAAACTTTTCTGCATTTCCTTGTCTTAAAATCTTTGGCATCATATGTAATAGTTTCATATAATCAATACACTAAAGATGTATATTTTTTTTTTAACCGAGTATGTAGTGTTTGTGTGTCTGCATACATTGAGTTAGAACCTTGCAGTGCGAGATAGTTTTTTTTTTTTCTTCTTGCGAGCAAATTTATTTTTTGAAATAAATATTTCTATTTTGACTTTCTAGTTTGGGATCCCTGGCCAATTTGGCCTACTCTGCCCTTGTGTATGGTATCGAAAACAGTATAGTTGTATTATGGACTAAGCAATCTAACCTTGTTATTTGTGAAAAATTCTCAGTTGAAGGGAGAAATAACTTATGAAATGAAGGACATGGCCTACTGTTATAGGATTCTTGAAGCCCCAGCAGACTTTTTTTCTCTATCAGCAGATATTACACGATGGTTATCGGAAGTTGAATGTTGTAAGGTATATTTTTTCATTGTAGTATTTATATTTAGAGGAGTGCTTTGGACACTCTCTAACACTTTCTCTAACATTCACTCTCTTATTGGATGAAACCTATGCGAGTCCCACACCTTGGAAATGCATCCCATATAAAGCGGTGAGATCCACATGGGTTTCACCCAATAAAAGAGTGGGTGTTAGAAAGTCGGTGTTCTTACCATTTCTCTTGTATTTACTCAGGACGTTGTATCCTATGAACAATTTTCCTTTTACGGTATTCAAAGATTGAAAAGTAATTATTATGGTATTGTCTCATATTTCTCTCAATCATCACAACTCATAAGTCCTGACTCTGTATCAGGAACTATAACCGGGTGGATAATTCATTGCATTTTTGTGTGTTATTTTCTCATGGTTCCGCTTCTTGTGTAGGTACGAAAAATGGATGCAATGTTTAATGCTGCATATTTTGCAGTAAATCTATGTGATAAGATGAGTGGTTGCAGTAGTTCTGATCACACTTCATGCTTGCAAAGGATAATATTGGATTACTTTGCTGGAGTTGATAATGCTGATTTCTGCAAGAAAATTGATCAAAGCAGGTCCTTACTAGTTTCTGTCACCTAAGTTCTGTACTAAAGAACACATTTAATCAATGACTTCTAAAATGACTTCAAACTATATGATCTTAAAAAAAAATTGGGTATTGAAAATTGGAAAATATATTTGTCCTGGTTTATGCCCCAAAATTATTATTGTAAGGAGCAATGTTATTTGAACAACCTTTTTATGTGACAACTTGTTGCACAACCACATTATACAAAGAAATTTAGGTAGTGGCACAAATATCAAAGCAATAGAGAGCGAAAGTAGAAGAACAATGTGTGTATGAGAGAGAAAATTGTCACAAAAGTTGTCAAAAAGTGGTTGTTCAAATATCATTTCTCTTGCAAGTGCAACCTACTTATATGATGATAAGGACATATTTATGTTATATGCTGCCATGATCTTGTACTAAAATAGCTGTTATTTACATATGCAGCCGTTTCCTGCGGGCAGATATAAAGGTGAGTCGTTACACAGGCATTCTGAGAATCTAATATTAACTTGATGCATATCATGTTTGAAAGAGGAAATTCTGAAAATTACCTGTTTCTCTGGGGATTACCAGGTTTTTCTACAGAGCAATTCACATGCTCGCTTTACACCAAGAGCTGTTGCGAGGGTAATGCATGGAATTGCAAGCCCAGCCTACCCTTATACAATATGGGGTAAAACCC
The DNA here is from genome assembly GCF_003473485.1 of Medicago truncatula. NCBI lineage: Eukaryota > Viridiplantae > Streptophyta > Magnoliopsida > Fabales > Fabaceae > Medicago > Medicago truncatula. The sequence goes on from NC_053049.1 coordinate 38,477,231, forward strand.
ATTTCTGGTACGTTGAAAAACTTTTGATTCCATGTCCTTAAATACTTGTTGGTATCAAATAAATTGGGTGACTTTTAGGTAATATCATTATCAATAAGTAAACCGTACGTCAATTATATTAATAAGTAAACCTTTTCCAGATTTTCTATTTCATAAGTTTTAGCTTTGATTTGTGAAACAAAAGGAAGAAACTCTAGTGAGCAATGTCCATTCGTTTCATTTTTTCAGTCCTACTTTTGTTTAACATTGAATGTGTATTATTGGATGTTATTTGTCTACATATTTTATATCATTCGTCTAGGCAAGTTGCTAAAACTGAGATTTAAATTGTGGATCGCAGGGGAAGGTATACCAAGATAGACTTTAACGTTGTGATGGAAGCAGCTAAGGAAGAACTTAAAACATTTATTGGAAAAGATTACTCTAGCAATTTATGATCGATTTTCCCATCTACCAAATTTGCACCGAGTCCCTTACCGGTAAAGACATCTGTGCATTGATTGAAGGCAGGGCGGGGGTTGCTCAATTTTGTGACCTGCTGTTGTTTCACGCCATGTTATTCACTGTCAAAATTGTGCCGCAAGTACCTGTCTGTTACTCCAGGTTGAGACAACCAAAATGAAAATTCAATGCTCTGCTTCATTATATGTGCGATCTAGATGGAAGGAATCAAGGATTTACAATCTTTATGTCTTATATTTTTGTTGTTATCTCCTTGTTGTAGAAAGTAATCCTCCAGGTCAAAAGGAAAAGGTTGATGAACTCAACTTTATGTTTTTCCTCTCTTTTATTTTTCCCCATATACAATAAAGAATGACGCTACTTATTAACAAAGCTCAAATGTATAGTGCATGAAGATTTTTTCCATGTACAAAACAGTTAGTATAAGGTGCATGATTAAAGTATAAATTTTACTTGTGTTGAAAGTGACGTGTTGGTTGAAAAAATTCGTACTTATTAATTAGAGAAATGATTTTTGAACATTAAAATACCGTGTTTTTTTTTTTTCTTAAAAAATGTAAGTTGTACTTATAGACGATAAAATGTAAGACAAATTATAAATAAACACACGATGTCGCATATGATGTCTATACTTTGATGTTCAAATAAAAGTTGTATTGATTATTATCATATTCTATAATCATCAAGTCTTTTCCTCACTACTTACTTGAGACAAGAACCAGCAGTAACTTGTTCAGTTTCAAATGTAGAAAGAGTAGCATATTTGAACTCCAAGTAAAATCAAATTCACCAATAACAAAAAATTACTCTTAAAATTCTTCTATCATTAATCGCACCTCCCCAAACATTGTCACCGCATCCTACATGCTTGAAATTGAAGGCAGATAATAATGCAAGCAAGCGTCATCAATTAGTCTTTCTATTCTCAAATATATTGGGTAACTAGTCGAGATACCCATGCTACAACATGGGTAGCGCGGTGTGTTGAATCTTGGTTGTGCTTGGCATAGTGATTTTTTTTTTGTCCATAATGAAATTATGTAAAGTATTTAAATTATAATAATGTATATATTGATCGGTAAAATGACAAAATAATTAATTTTAATATGAACAAATATATATTAAATTTTAGTATCGGCAATATTAAAAAAGCTAATAAATAAAAATAATCATAGATTTTATTTACTAATATGTTTTAGTGTGAAAAATACTAATATGCATCCCATGAACAATCATAATTAATGTATTATATAATATTGTTATCGTAAAATATATTTCATAAATAAACATATACTAACATATTTTCATAAAAAAAATACAGTGAGATATATTTTTGTTAATATATATATATTTTATCAATATATAGTTCCCATTAGATTTCATAAATAAGAATATGCTAATATATTCCCTTTAAATAAACATATACTCATATATATTTTATTAATATATAGTCCATACACCCACATATATTTTATTAATATATTAATAAAACTTAGGTAGTCGCAGTGTTTAAATAGAGATATTAAAAAAAATACTAATTAAAACTGATCACTCGTTGTAGTTATTAAAATGGATCCCTTGTTGCAATTTTAAAATCCAACGGGTTTTTTAGTGATACATTTTCAAAAAAAAAAAAAAGGAAAAAATTGAAGTATGATTAATCATAGTATATTATGATATTGTTCTTGTTTTAATATTAATAAAACTTAAGCAGTCGCGGTGTTTAAATATAAATATTAAAAAAATACTAATTAAAACGGATCACTCGTTGTAGTTGCGAAAATGGATCCCGTGGTCCTCGTGAGCTTAACTCAGTTTGTTGGGACAATATATAAAATATGCAAGGTCCGGGGTTGAAACCCCGACCACTACCAAAAAAAAAAATGGATCCCGTGTTACAATTGTACACTCCAACGGGTTTTTTTAGTGATACATTTTTAAAAAAATGGAAAAAATTGAAGTATAATTAATCATAGTATATTATAATATTGTTCTTGTTTTAGTATTGACGATATTAAAAAAACTAATAAATAAAAATAATCATAAATTTATTTACTAATATGTTTGAGTGTGAAAAATATTAATATGCGTCCCGTGAAAAATCATAATTAATGTATTATATAATAGTGTTATCGTAAAATACAAAATCATATTCAGCTATAACAACAACACTTGTTAGTTTTCTCTAAAAAAAACAAAACTTGTTAGTAAAACCGAGTTGAAAATTAATAGAGAAAATGAAGTTGAAAATGATGAGAGAAAATGAAAATGAAGAAAGTTGGTAAAAAAAATATAAGAGAGGAGAGTGAGATTGAGAGAGAAAAATATATATACTTAAATATATTTTTATTAATATATAGTTCATACACACGCATATATATATATATATATATATATATATATATCATATTAAACTTGTCAAAAAAAAAATATATCATATTAAAATTTACAAATATATCATACAAACATATTTCTGTAAAAAAATATATACTCAAAGATATTTTAATAATATATACTTTACGTTAAATTTCATAAATAAAGATATACCTACATTGTTTACAAAAAAAAATATACTAACATATTCCTATAAAAAATAGTATATATTTAGATTTTAGGCTTAATTGTATGTTTGATCTCTTATGTTTATTTTAGTTTTTAAGTTGGTTCGTTAGGTTTTAAAAGATTCAAGTTGGTCCCTTACGTTTTAAAAGATTCAAGTTGGTCCAAAACGTTATTCACGTTGCAATAAGTTAGTCTCTTCCACGACATGATATTGAGTTAAATAAAACAAAAAAAATTAAAAAAAAAAGTTTTAAAATTGATTTTTTAAATAAGTTAAGTTCCATCACCCATATTGTCAAACTGGATCTTTAAATTTAAGTGACGGAAGAGACTAACTTAATCCAACGTGAGTAACGTTTTGGACCAACTTTAAACTTTTAAAACGTAAGGGACCAACTTGAAACTTTTAAAACATGAAGGACCAATTTAAAAACTAAAATAAACATAAGGGATCAAACATGCAATTAAGCCTAGATTTTTTCTTTTTGAGAAAAATATATATACTTAAATATATTTTTATTAATATATAGTTCAGTTCGTACACACATATACATTTTTTTTTTGAAAAACTATATATTTTATGAATATATATATATATATATATATATATATATATATATCATATTAAACTTTATAAATATACGTACACAAACATATTCTCGTAAAAAAACGTATACTCAAATATATTTTAATAATATATAGTTCACATTAAATTTCATAAATAATGATATACATACATTGTTCACAAAAAAATGTACTGACATATTCCCGTAAAATAAGATATATACGTATATTTTTTATTTTTGAGAAAAATATATATACTTTGATATATGTATTTTTAGGGGAAAATAGTAGTTATTTTATACATTTTTTTTAACGGACATTATTTAAATTTAATTTGTTTTAACGGACATATATGAGAAAGAACAAAGATGAGAAGTAAAAGAAATAAGTAAAGAACAAAAGATAAAATGAGATAAAAAGATGAATATAATGAAAGAGAAGAGTGAGAATTTTTGAATGAGTGAATTTGAAATTCAAATTTCAAATGGTGAATACTAGGGTGTAGCGCGTTACCCAATGTATAACAGGTTTGATGACATCATTGAGGTAAAAAGTGGTTTTTATTAGCACAAAAGTCCATTATAACCTTTGAGTTGTGAAGAAAATAAAATGGTGAAAATTTGGGCATGGATAATTAAGTATTTTTAGTAGTAACTTGCTATCATATATTGTAAGTAGATAGATCATTTCAGTCATTATCAGGTAAGCATGAACATATCAATGTAATCTTCCCCAACTTAGTTTTATTATTACAAATATATGGTCAGATTAATACGAACAGATTAATCATGATGAGTATTGCTTCCTGATTTTTCACAGGTTCCTTTCACGGGAGATGATTCTATTCGAGACACTTTCGGATAACTTGAGTGTTCGATAAACAGTGGGAGTATAACCACTTCCGTTAAACTCAACCCTAATTAAATTAATATTATAATAAATATATATGAACACAAGTTTGTATATATGTTCCAAGTGTTGGTCCAAGATTACATGAAACGACTTACATCTCTTACACCAAATAGAAAATTTGGTCTTGCAAATAAGCAGCTAAAAATTCACCTGTTAAGTGAATAAAAGTAAAAAGTATATTTTTTGGCTTAATTTGATTCTTAAAACTCAACAACAATCATATTAACCAACACATCAACATGTTATCGATGACAATAGATAAAAAAGTGAAGTTAAACATATTGAGGTAAACATTTACAAAGATAAATTACTACGACTAAACCGAAAAGAAAATAGTCAAGATGAGGATTTGGAAAGTCATTTACCTAATTTGATCTAGTGAGTGAGTGTTCTTTTTTTGGTGGGGATGGTGGTTGGGAGATAAATCAAGCAAAGATAAACAACAAAACAATGCCAACTTGTTTTTTTCCCTTCTGGCTTAAAAACAATTATTTGTCTGTATGCCAATTTTTGTCAGTTGGCATTTGGCACAGTATGGGCAAATGTCTTTCAGATTGATGGCCCCATGCATTTTTATGTCTTAAGTAGTAACACTGTACCATGTCATTTAATACTTATCACTCTCACATGTTATTATATATGTAGCCGCGCCTTTCTCTGTCATTATTACTACCTATTCAATGGGGTATTTTACGTATTTTTATACGTAAAATAGATACATTACCTACACTATCTATTTTTCTTAATAATAATGAAAATTGTTATTAGTGATTATACTTCAGGATTGAGGGAGTATTAAAAATATCTACTTATAGTGTTACTGCGCATATTGGATCTAACGGAAATGGTTTGTCTCTTACAATTGGACAGATTAATATTTATATCTGATTGTGAGAAGTGTCTATATTTAATGGATTACAATGTCTCGAATAAGATTACTTCTTGGGGAAGAAACTTATGAGAAACAAAATAATATCTTATAGTTTTTGAAAGTGTGTATCTGAATCATACAGATTATTTAAAAGGTGGAACTAATTATGGAGTACTTTAGAAGTGATATCTTATAGTTTTTTTGAGTTGAGAAAATAGTCTCTTTATTCTGTACCTAAGTTCATCAATGTCCAATTGTATCAGTTTTGGTCAATTTGGGCCCCAAACAAAACAATCAAATTTATGAAACTGTCTGTATCAGTATCATCACAAACTTGGATTGGAGCATCTTATGGCCACGTGAAAAAGTCAGAAGAAACCTCCATTATCATACCCCTCAGCTCAGGAGTATCACAGATCCTCTATGCTCTTCTTAATCTTACACCGTCCACGTGTCCATCCATCACACCTCATGTTATACTATTTTATCTACACTAGATCTAGTATAACCGTTACAAGTACAACCATAGTTTTTAACTCATTTTTTTCTCTTTGGAGACAGTAGAAATATAACAGTAGTACTATGGTTACTATTAACTAGTAGTATTTTCCTACCTAGTGGACTTGTCTCTGACACATAAATCAATAAACCAATTCAATTCTACCATGATTCCTTTGTTTGCTAACTCTATAGAGTGAAGATATGAAATGTGGATTCCAATTCCAACCCACATGGCACCTGCATTACTTGCTTAGTAATAATAATATTAATAATAAAAAAGCTCATCAATTTCCAAGGTAAATTGTTATTCTATGTTTCTTCTTTTTTATCTATCTATTCTTGTCCTAAATGGCCCCCCTCCTTTTTTGTGAAACCATGCACAGTATATTTTGTTAATTATTAGTAGTATATTTTAATATTGAATGGATCTCAAATTCACTCATTTCTCTGCAACTCTCAGAATTTCATGGTTTTCAAGTATTAATAAGAAGGTACATCATATCATTCATTCTCTTAAACAGTAAGCATTGAGCAATATATACTCTGAACTTAGTGTTTAATTCTGTGTTCCTCTAATATATGTCTTTCTTCCTCCTTTGATATATACATCTGTTTTGGTAGTTCTGCTATGTTTCTCATATATGTAAAAGAAAAAAAGTTATATATACATTACATGCAATTAAGGATCTCAAGTTGAAAAAAATTACTTCAATCTAGATAAGGCTTTTTCCCAAACAAATACATAGAAAGTTAACTAAGATTTCAATATACAAAATAGAGCATAGTGACTTTGAATAGATAGGATCTGGAGCAAAAATTTATAGACCCTGAATTTTCATTGTTGTTTCTCTCCTTCCCTTAGTTATAAGCAAAACTTTGAGAATGAAATTTGTGGAAGACAAGGGATGCTATAGTAACAATGGATCAGCAGCACAAGATACTCACAAAGGAAAAGATACTACTACTGGTACTGCTGCTGCTGCTGCTACTACTACTACTCGTGTTTCGAATCATCATCGAATAAATATGGGAAAACCAACACCGTCTAAGTGGGATGACGCGCAAAAATGGCTTGTTGGTTTATCAAAAGGTGGAGAGAAAGGTCAATCAAAAAGTAAACCAAGAAACTCAAATGCAGATGATTTAAGATTGATAGCTCCTGTGCCACAAAAAGAGGAAGAACACGACGATGATGGATGCCACGACTTCATGACAACAACTAGTAGTGAATATGAAGCAGAAGACTCTAAGAAGGTAGAATGTGATGATGAATCAATTTGGAGAATGAATAATAATAGTAAGGTTTTAGCAGAAAACAAAAACACAATCCATGTTCAATCAATATGTTTTAGAGACATGGGAACTGAAATGACACCTATTGCAAGTCAAGAGCCTTCAAGAACTGCTACACCTATTAGAGCAACAACTCCTACTACTAGAAGTCCAATTCATTCAGGAACTTCAACTCCAATGAGGAATCAAAATGGTTTGTTGCAAATGGAAGCTGCATCGGGTAATAATGGCAGCACAACTAGACAATGTGGAGAAGAATCAAGCCCTTGTAAGATGGTTGAGAAGAACAAGATTGAAGATCAAGCTAGAAAGTTGAGTCCTCTAGAATCTAGAGCAATGGCTTGGGATGAAGCAGAACGTGCCAAATATATGGCCAGGTAATCAACTTAACTTGCGTCTGTTTGGATTGGCTTATTTCAACTTACTTGCCGATGTAACACTTGCAATACTCTTTGGAAGAGCTTATGAAAACAGCTTCTTTATGACATGTCTATTAGTTTGTTTTCAGCTTAATTCCGGAAGCCCTCCATAATACATTATAAAAACATTCTTATAGCTTATTTGAAAACATGGCCTTAATTAAAGATTATGTTACTTGTTAGTTTACAAGTGTATATTTTATACATAACTAAGCACTTATGTAATAAACGCTTAATTAAATTTATCCAAACATGGCCTGAATTAAAAAATTTATTACTTGCTAGTTTATTTCATGTTTAACCACTTAGGTAAGATGTACTCGTATGTTTAGAAGTCATTGAATAAATGTAAATTGTTGAATTTGTTTGTTTGTTAAAACTTTATTTTATAGGTTTAAGCGTGAAGAAATGAAGATTCAAGCCTGGGAAAATCATCAGATAAGAAAAGCTGAAATGGAAATGAAGAAAATGGAGGTACTATTGTGATTCTTTTAGCAACATACATTTTTAAGAAAATCACATTCTCAAAAGTTTGGATTCACAATTAGTTCAGCGTAATCAGAGTGTGTCACTCTAATTTTGATAAAAATTACACTTTAAAACTTCAACAAAATTATGGAGTGACCATGATTTCTTCCAAACATCCATGTGGTAGCTTTTGTGTTGGCATTGTGGTGCAATTGTTTCCCTTCAATTATTGCTAAATGATACCAACCTTTTCTAAGGCATTTCATTTGATGATGGCTCATCTTTTCATGTTCTACTTTCAATGTTTACAAAACTATGATGACAGAATTCATAAGTATAGAGTTGAAAGTTCTGTGAAAATACACTGACAAAGAGAATTATTCCTGAAAAGTACTAAGACATGGCAGGCACCTTTCCCAACGTACTGAATACAAAACAATACTATTTATGTTTGGAAAGCACCACTTTAGATAGATATCATGAATCCAATGAAATATTCAGTCACAACAACTAACAAGAGAACCTATTTGATAGCTCCATAACAGTACATTACTGATTCATATTTCATAGTGATACTCTATCCTATGTGAGAATCTAGCCCAAGCAACAGACATGCGTTGCTTTCATGAGTTGGCAGTGGCACCAGGTGCTCAATTTAATGAGTACTAGTAGTTTCTTTACATTACCTACAATCGTACTAGCATAGATGAAGCATTGACACGGATGCCCAACACGAACACCGACACGTTGACATCAATAATAATTTAAAAATATAACATAATTTATTATAATTATATGTGTCAGTGACATGTTAGTGTGAGACACCAACATGTGTTTGTCACTAGAACACGCCTAATCTGAAAAATGTGCGTGCATATAATACAGTTTTCAGCAGAGCTTTTGTGTAAGTAGAAATGAAGGATTACGCAACATAGATTTATTTTTTTAAATGGCAGATTATACAACATAGTATGGCATAATAATTGATAGATGCTCCTAATAAAGTTATTTAAGTATGTTTGTTTATCTAAGGCTTAAATAAAATCAATATATTTTTTGAAGTCAAGTTATCAAAGCTCTATCAAATAAATGGATTTGGTTGAATTTTTACTATAGGTGAAAGCTGAAAGAATGAAAGCTATGGCACAAGAAAAGTTAACAAATAAACTGGCTGCTACAAGAAGAATAGCTGAAGAGAAGAGGGCTAATGCACAAGTGAAGCTGAATGATAATGCTTTGAGGACTACTGAAAGGGTAGACTATATAAGAAGGACAGGGCATGTGCCTTCTTCATTCTCTTTCACTTTTAAGTTGCCTTCCATTTGCTGGTAGAAAGTACCAATCCATATATGTGTAATTTATATGTTGTATGAAATATAAAACCTTTTATGCTACTTCTAAATGGTTTTGCAAATTATATGATGCTTATATTTGGTTTCTTGGTATGTCTTAACAAAATTATTACTATTTTTTATTAGTAGTTTTAACTTTCAACATGTAATAATAGCCATTCTTAGCATTTGTAGTTAGTGAAAATTGGTCACTTTTGATGGTGTATATGATAAGATTTGTGGTACTCTAACTAATTTGTGCAAATACTAACAAAAACAAAACGATCCACTGTGAACCTCTTATCATGATGGTCCATGTTAGCCACCTTCATAAATTGATTTGTCGGACTTAAATGGTTGCCGCTTGTGTTTTTAAAACTTGGTTAAAAATTTACTCTTCAACTTTGTTGACCTAAAATTGATACTGGCATACGGAAAATACAAGGAAAAAAGAGCCACCTAATATGATTTTTGTAGGATAATATAATCGGCAGAGGTGACCTTTGATAAAAAAGAATAAGACACTTTCAAAAATACTATTTGTTTTTAATTCAAATTTATGTAGGTTTGTGCATCATACATAACTCTTTAAACTACTTCATTGAGCTTAGAATTAGAGGACAGTCCTCCGTACAAACAAAATTATATACACGGAGAACCAAACTATAATAAGCTCAAGGGTAGGGCACACTTGTTCTGGTGGTACAACATATCTTGTGTGTACACTAGTGAGTCCATTTTGGATTAGGACTAAACCCAGAGATAGATCTAGAAATCTAATAGACGGGCACTAGAAATAGAACTATAATAATAATTATGACAAGAAATTAAAAATAAATAATGCGTGATAGTGTGTATATATAATAAAAAAAGTGTATATATAGTTTTATTAAGAGTGGATAACCATTTTGATCCTTAGGTTTGTCATTGTAGTCAATATATAGTTATCAAATGTTTTTTTTTTGTTCGATTTAGTCTACAAAACTACTAATAAAATAGACATTTAAAAACTATAGTCACGTTGTTTCATACATTCAATAACTCACACATAAAGTGGAGGTACCGCGGTTTGAATTCCGATTATGATATCCGATCTAACAATTTCGGCATTTTAACCGGTTTAACTAGGACAACAGCTCAATCTTTTGTTAAATATAAATAATACATATCTCCATTGCAACTCTTCATGAAACAAGTTTGTTTCGTAGATTCATTGATTAACTTCTGTATATGTTTTTTCTTCAAACAAAACTTTTATATGGTTTATAATATTGATCAAATACAACAATTGTTTGATGAATACAAAAATGATTGTTTATTTATAATAATGACCAGAGTAAGCATTATAAAATAGATATTACTGGCTTAATATCTATTTATATGTCGAGTTCGATTTCTGAGCGAAATAATTTTTTGTTAAACTTTACTCATTTTTCGATCAATTTTTGTATTACCAAGACTCTTCTTTTAGAAACATGAGGATTAGCACCAATTTTTTTTTTTATTTTTTTTTTTTAGATAATTTAGATATTCGTAGCTGTGTAAATTAAAAGTACATATTTACTTGCATTTTTAATATATGAATTGATTTCTTAAAAAAAAAAAGGAAGAATAAAATTATTGTAAATTAAAGTGGCACTAATGAATATTTTAGAGTTGTTATTATAGGAATTTTAATTTTGATGTCTCTCGAAGTTATAAGGCTAAACTCTTATCACTTAGAGACAACATATGTAGATCTATTGATGTTATGGCACCAACACGCTCTATCTATCATTCGATCATTATTTGTTATATCAATAAAATAATTACATAGTGCCATGTGGCAATTCTTCTAATTTTTTTATTAAAGAGAAATAGAACAAAACACGAGTATAAGCATCAAACAATGAAAATTTGTGTCCTTCATTGTTCATTTTGATACCTGCCTCTGACCACCGTCATCCCAACACCACCATCAACCATGTCGCCCCATTGCTGCCTATCTTCATGACCATGCCACCTGTTGTGAAATCATTAGCGCAACTTCATTTATTAAGAACATATAATTTAATTGTTGAACTTCTAATTTTGCAAACATATTCTCTCCTTAGACAACAAATGTAGTTCAGGTTCCACATGAATATTTGTTAGCACTCTCTTAGGCTTGAGATTTGTCTCGATCCTATTAAAAACTAATAGGACTTAACTTCAACTAATAAGATGCAAGGAGATAATTTAAAACTTCAACCGCAAAGAGTTTGTTAACTTTAGCGTGTTTTAATTTTTTTCAAAACTAAACCGGTGCATTGCACATTGCGCAGTTAATTTTATGCCCTAGTTATATATATAGATATTTTAAATAAAAAAAATATTTAAGAGAATTCAAGATTAAAAAATTATTTAAGAGAAAATTTCACTCTACAACGTACCACTACTATTTTGCTCATAATCTAACAATCATTGTCTTTCTATTTTTGACAAAAATCTATCAGTCATGGTTGATTTGTCCTGTAGATATTTTTTGACCTAATAATATATGTTTTTTTTTTTTTTTTTACTTTGCGTTGCTATTTTATTTTTGAAGGGAAACCTTAACCTCTTTCCAATACATATTAAGTGGAGCGGAATTATCGTAATTCGGTGCAGTCGATATTTTTCGTTCCTTCCTTTTCGTCATTCTCTTCTCTTTCTCCTCGAAGGTTCGATTTCTCTTTCTCTTTTATTCGCTTTTCCATCGCATAGCTTATTCAAATCGCGCTTTTCTATTTCCCTTTCATTATCCAATTAAACCATCGGTAATCCCTTTCAATCCCTAATTTGTTCTCGTTTTCCCCTCTCCTTTTCTTAATTTTTAGGGTTTCGATTTAAATCCAATCATTATCTTCCTACTTTAGCACCGCGTCAAATTGTCTTTATTTTTAGGGTTTTGAATCTTACTTTTGTTCTTCAATTTTAAAATTTGGATCATTCTTTGTGTTTTGGGTTTAGGGTTCTGATAATTAAATACAAAAAAACAAAAACAAAAAAAGTTTTTTGCGATTGAGGAATTAGGGTTTTCAATTAGAATTTATCAATTTAGATAGATAGATTTATGGCTGCTGGTAGACATGGCAGTTACCACGAAAACGAGTTTAAGGATCACGAGTCTAATTTGGAAGTTTCAAGGCGGGGTTATTCGAATTCAAAAGAGTATGATCCGGTTAGGAATGGTGGGAGTGGGGGCAGAGATTCCAGAGATAGAATTAGGGTGAGGCAGAAGGATGTCAGGGAGAAAGAAGCTGCTGTTATTAATGGCAGTTATCGGTCATCTTCTAGCCGGAGTGATTCCGGTAGCAGTGGCAGCCTTGGTCCTCGCCGGTGTGGTTTTTCTTCAAAGTCAACTGACAGAGAGCCTGGTGAGCTTTCCAGTGAGAGTGGGTCTGATGGTGCTATTGAATCTGAATCGGGGGTGAACAGGTCTCGGTCCCCTGCTCCGCAGGAGAGGAAAAGGAAATTCTCGCCCATTGTGTGGGATCAGGATGACAAGGAAGTGAAGGGGTCATCGAAGGTTAGGGTCTCCACAACACCAGTGGCTGCTCTTCCTCCTCTGCCTCAGCTGCCAAAACCGTCTGTTCTGTCGCTGAGTGCTTCTTATGATGAAGTTCAAGTGTGTTCTGTCAAGAACAGGGAAACTAGGGATGTTGAGTTGCCCACAGCATCTAAGGTTTCTGTTCCTTCTCCTTCCGGATCTCAGTCCTTGTCACCGAAACAGACATGGGGTAATAATCAGGAAACCGAGCAGCCAGAAGGTGATGATTATGTTCCAACTCGAAATATTTCTTCTTCAAGATGGGCAGCTGGAGATAACTCTCCTGTTGATGAGGGTGAGATTCTCAATGATGAGGAAATGCCTAAAAGGAAGAGGAGACTCACTCCTGAGGTTTTGGAGACTAGAGTGAGGAACAAGTTATTGAGCCCCAATGATTCTAAAATAGGTGGTTTTGAAGGTGCTCGAGCCAGATCATCTGATTCGGAAGAAAGAAGTGTTAACCATGGGAGAACGTCTAGTGGTGATGGACATCCTGGTATTGAATCAGAAAAGGATGACTATATGGACATTGATGTTCGAGGTACAAAAAGTGACACCAGTAGTCACTCAGATACAGAATCTGAAGATGACAATGATAGGCAAGAGACTCCTGAACCTCCAGCTCAACCTCAAAGAACGGTCAACATGCTTCAGGGTTGTAGAAGTGTTGATGAGTTTGAGAGACTTAACAAGATAGATGAAGGAACATACGGTGTTGTATATAGGGCCAAAGATAAGAAGACCGGGGAAGTTGTAGCATTAAAGAAGGTCAAGATGGAGAAGGAAAAAGAAGGCTTCCCGCTGACTTCTCTTAGGGAAATAAACATTCTTCTCTCCTTTCACCACCCATACATAGTTGATGTCAAGGAAGTAGTGGTTGGAAGTAGCCTTGACAGTATTTTCATGGTTATGGAATACATGGAACATGATCTTAAAGGATTAATGGAGTCAATGAAACAACCATTTAGCCAAAGTGAAGTGAAGTGCTTAATGATCCAACTTTTAGAAGGTGTGAAGTATCTTCATGACAACTGGGTTCTTCATAGGGATTTGAAGACTTCAAACCTGCTTTTAAATAACAGGGGTGAGCTAAAAATTTGTGATTTTGGCTTGGCTCGTCAATATGGGAGTCCTTTGAAACCATATACTCACCTGGTGGTTACTCTTTGGTACAGGTGAGCTTTATTTAATTATTGCAATCTGTGTCTTTATATCTTTGTATATATCTATTACATATATTGGACTAATTGATATTGCATTTGCATCATTCAGAGTGTAGTTTGATAGTTAACTTGTGAATTTGATAACTGCCGCCATGCCTGATGCATTGAATAAAAAAACTTAATTTTCATTTGTAATTATTCTGTAATAATAATAATTAGTAATCAAATATTAATCTTGCAAACTGGCTGCTACTACTTACCCTTTCCTTTAGGTCAATGTTTACATACTTATCCTGCCTCTGAATGTGCAGCAATGTTTTCAACGAACATACTTATCTGCTTCTCTTTAGTTTTTCATTGCCCTGATTTTACTTGCCTTCACTTATGTGTTTAACACATTTTTCTCTGCATTCTGTTGCAGAAATAAGAGATCATTTACCTGATGGTTGTCTATATGTTTCTCAGGGCACCTGAACTTCTTCTGGGGGCAAAACAGTACTCAACAGCTATTGATATGTGGTCTCTTGGTTGTATAATGGCTGAGCTATTGTCTAAGGAACCGCTGTTCAATGGAAAAACGGAATTCGATCAACTTGACAAGGTATATTTCCAACTGTGTTTGTCAATTATTTGGTAGAACACATGCTCTCATTTTCTCTTTCTTTTAAGTTTTGTTGTCTTGTGTCTAACCACTTCTTTATTACAGTTATTGCTGCTACACTATGAAGCACGGACACTCCTTGGATAAGGCGTGTCCCCGTGTCAGACACGTGTCGTGTCCGACACCGACACGACACGACACCGACACATATAATTACACTGCATTTTGTGATTTTCAAAAAAAATTAGCTGTGTCAGTGTGTCGGTGCCCGTGTCGTGTCCGTGTCCGTATCCGTGCTTCATGCTACATTGACGTCTGTTATTTTATTTGCAGATTTTCAGGATACTTGGCACTCCAAATGAAACAATATGGCCAGGCTTCTCAAAATTACCTGGAGTCAAGGTCAATTTTGTCAAGCACCAGTAAGTACTCATGATTTCCTTTATTGAAGACATTGACTGTTTAATTACACTGTTCTTATTTTTCTGCCACTGTTTTCCCAGGCTTCCAACTTTTGGTGGTTTTGGTCTGACTAGCTGGCCTCCCTTGGTGACTTGTACTGTTACACAACTCTTGTAATTTCTATTAACAACCGAAATGTTCCTTTCAGGTATAATCTTCTGCGTAAAAAGTTTCCTGCCACATCATTCACTGGATCTCCAGTTCTTTCTGATTCTGGATTTGATTTGTTGAACAAGCTCCTAACTTATGACCCTGAAAAGGTAAAGTTCGCTTGTTCTTCATGAATTAATTTGCCATCTCTCTCTAAGTATTAAGAATAACACCTACTATTGTATGCAGCGGATCACAGCTGAAGCCGCTCTGAATCATGAATGGTTCCGTGAAGTTCCTCTTCCCAAGAGCAAAGAATTCATGCCTACATTTCCTGCTCAACATGCTCAGGACAGGTATTTGATCTACTGGAAAACTATTGGAGTTATTTGTTTATGAAATTTTTTATGTAGCGTCCCTAGGGGGATAGAAAAACACAGCTGTGGCAGCCGCTGTAAATTTCTGTCAAGTGTTTATAGCCTTACTCAACATTGTTTAACAAGATTCATGATGTTAACAGGAGGATGCGGAGAGTGTACAAGAGTCCAGACCCTTTAGAGGAGCAGCGACGGAAGGAGTTGCAGCAGGGTGAATTAGGGACTGGTGGAATTTTTGGTTAAGATTGGAGTTATTTAAACCTATGTCTCAATGAACATTCTAACATGCCACACAGAATGTTTGCATTGATGAGGTGAGGATATGTACTGAACGGAAGTTGCAAGCTTTGTTTGTTAGACGATCACTCCTGCTATTTTTTTAGCAGGAGCTTGTTGGTTTGAGCAGAGATGTATTCTTTTATGTTCTGGAACCAAATTTTTTTTCAGGTTAACATTCTTCGTGCTTGGTCATCTTATAGAAATACATCCGTGACACTTTGCTGCTCAAGGTGTGGCATAACCTTCTGAAATTAGGAAGTCAGTGTCTGTTGAATCTCGTGTATGTAACATATTTTCATTTTAATTTTAATTTATTGGCATATTGTAAACAAATTTTATCTGGATTTGAGTATTAAAGCAATATGGATTTTCTAGCAGCTATCAGTTATTTCTCTCCTTTTTTTTAATATTCACATTGTGTATGCAAGAGATGGTTGGTGTGAAGTGGAAGAGGGCCTTCTGTGCATTTCGTTGGAGAAAATGACAGGGAATTTTTATGCATGAAAGGTAATGCATTCCTATGATATCTTGGATATTAAGGAATGAGGGTATCAAATATGTTTTTGTGATAGACGGGAGATGATGCCCAGAATCTAAAGTTACCCTGCTAGAAGAGATATTTGATATATATTGACGTTTTTTTTTTTCTTTTTCGGGTTGGGGGGGTTAATTCCTGTGCATTTCTTCATCATAACTGCTACTTGCACAAGTTATTGATCTATTTGGATGTCAACAATTACATTAAGTATTACGTGAACCTAATTTTGTAGGTTATTGTTGAAGGTTCTTATGTACAAGTGAATTACCTAGAAGAATTTCAATGATTTTATTGTATAAAATTATGCACATGCTAAAAGATTTTCCCTGTATTGTTTCTTTTAAGAGTGTCAGTAATCAATGATTGTGTGAAAGGAGTCTCTTCTGTACTTGCTAGATTGAGATTTCTCCCTAAATAATTTGCAATGTTTGCGACAATGGTGTCAGAAAACATTTGTGTGCTCTTGAGACAGTTGTAAGGTGCTGTCTGTATTGAAATACCAATTTTTTTTTTTTAATGCTGATCATGTTGAGGCCAAGTGGTGAATGAACAATTTTTTCTTACATTATTTTCTTGGTTCTTAGTTAATCTATTTTTTTGTCATCTTTCCATTATGTTTCACTAGCATTCCTTTTCATGTGAGAAAAAAATGTACCACTAATTTTCAGCTTGTCATCCCCATCTAGTGTGTTGTAGAACCCAAGAGTAATAACAAATTATTTATTGCTTAGTTAAAAGGAAGCAAAGAAGTTCTCTTATTATCATGTGTATTCACCGTCTGAAGATTGAAGTTTGGGAACAAGGATAAGAATTCTCTTATGACATTGTCTGCAAATGTCACTGCAGTATAAAAGCAAGCAGGTTGAGGAGGATTCCAGAATATCCTAAAGTATAGGAGTTCAATTAGTTGTCCTTCAGACTCTCTAGAGGTACAATGCAAATCTTGGTTTGTCATATTGTTTTTTCATATTACTTGCATATCCATGGAATATTTGACCAGAATTGTTTGCTTTTCTATTTTGTTATTCATGCTGTATAAATTCATACGTGGCAATTCTTCATGAATGGGATATGTGGTGGTTTATGACATTTATAGCAATTCTTCATTAAATTCGCTGCAACATTGTTGTTGGGAAATGTTAGTAGTATAGTAATTAGTTGTTAGATTAGTTTTTTCTCCTTTGTCCGGGTTTGATCCCATGACCTCCTACTCCTTATCCCTTAACTCATATCAGTTGTGCTACCCAACCCCCCAAATCAAATTCATATTGACTAGGGTTTTTGTATTGTATAATTGTTATTCCTTCCCGATCTTACTCTGACCAGTTTTTTATATTAGGTTCGGTAATATATAGCTTTGCTGTGCTAAATCCATGTTCACTGTGAACAATTTCTAAACGCTACAAGTGTTACATGGATTCCTGACCTTTGCACGCTTTCTACAAGGTACCAAAATTGGGTAATTTACAAGACACCAAAATTCTCGGTTCTTATGTTCTGTCTTTCGATGAGAAACTAATGTCTCCACCCTCCAGTTGTCTAATACTTTACCATTAAATGTCTGATGTTATAATATGCTGTCAAGTCGTCTTCTTGTGTCTACAATGGTGAAAGAATTGTTTCAAATTTGAGTATTTTTCTGTAATGAAAACTTGCTCTTATCAGAATTAAATATATTTTTTATTTATTTATGGTTAACCCACCCATGTTTTTTTCCTGGAGGCTTCAATTATCTGTTACTCCCAATGATGGGGATTTAATATTCAACTATTGGCACATCAGTCCGTTTCTTGTTCTGCGGTTTATTATTGAGGTGGGGGATTTCTCCCTTTTTCACACATAATTTGGCTTTAGACATATAACCCAAAAGTAATTTGTTTAGTGTTTTTCTGCTCTAGAATGTTTCTCAGCCTAGTTGTTGCAAGTTTGGAATAGTTGGGTCGGGTGCATCTTTATGATTCTCTCGCAGCTGAGATTCTATTAATTCACAGCTGCGAGATGTAAAGCATCCACACTGATGGACTATACCGTAAGCATATCCTCTGGGTTTTTTAACCCTTCATGTGATAGCAGTAGGCAGGTTGTGAACATGAAATTTTGCAGTGTGGGGTAAGGTTTTGTATTTGACATGTTCCCATTTATGCTCAACTGGTGGACGTGCAATCAATTTTACTTGCTACAGTAGCAATCGGTTGCATGCGATCACGTCAAAGGCTATTTGAAAACGATTTAAATTGAATTTGGCTATTATCTAGGAACTTGTAAGAGATATTTCAAATGGCTGTGATGTTGAGAAAAATGTTGTTTAAGTTTGCTTGATCTTCTCTTATGGTGTTTCTCACGGTTGATTTTAATCATTAGGGAGGAATGTGTGGGTATCACCTACACAATCGGAGGCACTCCTTAACCCAAATGTTGGTTCACCATCCATTTTCCATTTAAATGAGTGGTAGTGCTGCGTAGGGTAAAACCTTATAGGTGTATTTTGCTAACCAACAATCTAAGTTGGGGTCAAAAGAACATAATAAAATTGACATTTGTTGCAAATTTGTGTCTCAAATGCGGTTAGATATTGAAGCTTATGTGAGGCATGACATTGGTGTTTTCGTACATTGGTTATTTTTGATTGTATTTTAGAAGAAAAAAAAAGGTTAATAGCTTATGTTTTGTTTACATCCATTTGCGAGGCATATATTGAAGTATTTTCCGTTGCAAAAGGCAATGCAACCTACAATTGAACGTGGACTGAAGAAGTGATGGGAATCAAACTGTAAATGGTATAGCGCTGTTGTAGGTCTGATTAGGCTTGTAGTTGGTTGAGTTGTATGGTTTACCTGACCATTTTGGCGGGTTAGACTGGTTTGGTGTGATTGAGTTCATAATAAACATCGCCATTTTGGGTCCTGCAATGTCATCTATACAGCCTTCAATCTATTATTGACGTTGAATATACGACATTTATAAAAAGTGGTTAGTTTGCAATGCATTGCTGCTAGAATAAATTTCATATATTTGTAACAATCGTGAAAATAACTTTTGATGTTGCCACAATTCCGGTGCAAATATCATGACCACTTTTAATTAATTTTCATCGCCATTTTTAAGGAAATGACTAATTGTGTTGATTTTAATGATAAAATTTAGTATCATTTATAAAATACGTTTATAATTGTAGTTAATGGAGAGTTAAGTTGGATAAGTTTAATAAATAAAGATGTAGAAAAAATAATAAATGTTGCATTGATATTTTAAATTGACAATTATTCATTCTGAGATATAAAAATGCAAAAAGAGACTATTATTGAAGGGAGTTGTTATGTAAGAAAAAATAAAAACAAGAAAAAAGAAGATTACGTTTCCTGAATCAACCGTATTGGAGTTAGGTTCTTTTTATGTTGCCGAGCATTCCATGAGCATATGTAGTTTTGTTTTTAATCTGTAAGAAATGAGACTATCAACTATTTCAACGAAGTGGAGTTACGAAAATAGTAAGAAAGACGTGGAAAGTAGTTTTGGTGATGTTTAAAAAGGGATTCACAAAGAGAAGAGGAGTATTCCTTAAACGATTAGTAGTAGGAGGGGACTTTTTTTTTTTTTTTTTTTTTTTGTGGTGGCTAGAACTCCGAACTTTTTTCCATGCCAACTCACGAGGATGTAGGAGGAAGCATTTGTTTTAACTTAAATAAATAATTGTCCTTGAAAAAAAATCTAGAGATGTTTTTAAAATACTAAAGTAAATTTCCAATTCATTATTGGCATAAAAATCTTTTTGTTTTTATAAAAAAATATATCCAGTTCCATTAATTATTGTCATAAAAATCTTTTCATTTTTTTTTAAATATCTGAAACTCTTAAACTCAAGTTTCTTGTTTTTTATTTTGTTTGGAATAGCTTTTCTAAAAAAAATACAAATTTTCTTTTAAATAAAATAATTACTTAGAGAGTATTGCATTAATTTGTTATAACTTTTTCAAATGAATCTAAATCTAAAAAAATTAGAAAGCAATTTCAAATGAAAAGTTAAGAATAGTTTCACAAAAGGAAAAGTAGGTGTCGGAAGATTCAGATAATTAAAAAAAAAAACCAACTATGTTTTATGCAGTTGTATTTAAACAAACTAAATGATTATTTTTTAAAGCGCTTTTTTATTCCGATATCTAATACGAAATATATTAAGTTTTTTTTTAATAAAATCACAAATAAACTCTAGATTGTTTAATGTCAAAATCATATTTTTTAATCAATAACAAACGAGCCTTAAAATTTTGCTCAAATATCATTTTTCTGAGAGAAAATAAGCTGAAAACATTAAGTTCTGTCAAACAATTTCAAGTGTTTATGTCAGTAGATAAATTCAAATAAGTATATCTAAACAAGCACATTGTATCGAGCTTGTACGATTCCTAACTAGTAAACCTTGAAAAAACTTTGGTACATTTGGAATGGAATAAATACATGTGTCACTGGCTGTAAATAAGCTGTAGACTAACTTATACCGTATCAGCAGCTAAACTATATCACGATTTTTTTTAGCATATTTACATTGGTATCTTGTTATAGAAAATGTGGGTTCAACTTCCACATTATTCTAGCTGAAATTCGTATTGAGGTATGATCAGAAGAATGCTCTGATCAATTTCACATCAGATGTGATTGTACAAACCTTAGGTTATGAATCTGAACAATGAGTATGACTGCTTTGAAAAATTGTAGTCCTGGCAGCTAGAACAGAAAACTGCAGGGCTTGTACACACTGAAAAATGGAACAGGTGCAAACTAGAAATCATAACATCGATGAAGATGAAATACATTGATGAGAAGAATGAAAATCTTGGACAGATTTTTTGGAGACATCTGCAGTGGTGTGGCAAAAAACTTGGTCCACGACTGACAAGGCAACTTTGTTCTCTCCTTCTTCCTCTGTATGCATGTAACGTTCTGGCACGTCTACCAAGTTCAGCAAACTTGATTGTGAGGAAGAATTATGGTTATACAAGGGGCTTTCAATCAAATTTAGTAGCCTTGGTGACCAAAAGAGTTTCTTGGTATTGGCGAGTGAATTTTATCACGACATCAGCGTCTGACCTAGAACAAATGTAACCAGACTTAACTCAAGGAAAAAAATTGTGTTGACAAGAGATCGGTCCACTGTCCATCCAAATATAGTGATTCCTCCCGGATTTGACTGCAAATACATCACTGCATATTCAAAAGAAACCAATAACGATGAGATACCTGGATACATGTGCATGCTAACAACCTGAATTCAAGTGTTTCATGTGATTAACATGACACCAAAGATCAATTTGGATAATAAATGAAGTCATAACAACACACCTAAACTAGAGAAATTCAGAGAACCAATCTCAATATAAATGAGAAACTTACTTTTGGCAAATGGTGATTTATCCATGTGTAAAGTGAAACTTTTTCAATATACTTTCTACAGTAATGACAGGTTTCTTACCCACTACATATTACATATGGAAGATGTCTCCAAAGCTAATTTGCTAATAGAATAAGGGAGTATCATAAATAAATTTCGGTATGGTCTGTGATAATGAAATGAAATAATCATATGCAGGAAATTTTGGTCCATGAAAATTAGGGATGAATAGGACAGATGTATATCAAACAGATATATGCTTTCAGT
Organism: Medicago truncatula; assembly: GCF_003473485.1. Classification (NCBI taxonomy): domain Eukaryota; kingdom Viridiplantae; phylum Streptophyta; class Magnoliopsida; order Fabales; family Fabaceae; genus Medicago; species Medicago truncatula. The sequence goes on from NC_053049.1 coordinate 38,499,327, forward strand.
CGGGAATTACATGACAAATGTTTCCCTTCTGTAAAGAATTTTTGAAAAGAAAAACTTAAAAAGGTTTTAAGAGCCGGTTTAGCTGGACTAAATGTTAAAACTCTACCTTGCATGTGAAACATAAAGGTTTTAGGATATAGGAAATTTGGAATCATAAACTAATTAAATCTAAAACAGTAGCCTTCAAAAAAAAAACCCCCCGAAACAGTACTTCCTAATTCATACACCTACGCCATCTAAAGAATTTCACGTCACATTATCAGATTATTTTAGGCTTGGCCAGTATAAAAAATTATAGGCCTGCACTGTAGAAGTATATAGAGGTTCTCTTTGTGCATTTTAAGTAGCTTGCAATTATGCAAGATTTTTTTTTCTTTCACTTCTCTGCATAGTCAGTAGGTGGAAAAAAAATGTATAAAACTTACTACCTGCAGTGAAAGGACAGTACTTAATTGGTATTTCTATATTTTTGCCATTAACTAGAAGAACTTGCAAAAATTCATAAGTTTTCAAACAGAAGGTGGTTTGTTTACGTACCAAAAGCTTGCCTCTTGTGATGTGAGGACATATAAGAAATCAACTGGGTATTTACAGCCATTCCTCCAAAATCCAATGACTCCAGATCACTTTCAGAATAGTCTAAATGTATTGAGTTTAAATGGTTTGCAACCTCAAGACTCCCGGCACTTGCAGAACTTCTCATTTGTGAATTATCAGAAGATGCGCATGTTGCTATTGCATGCCACCGGCTTGCAAGCGAAACAACGCCTTGAGCTCTATGAGATATTCTTGTCGCTGCATGAAGACAAATAATGATGCCAACCACCTGAACAAGTGTGGATACCTGGAAAATAATAAATACAAAAACAGGAACATTCAATCTATGTACCTTGAAAGCTTTAAATGTCAGCAAAAGGCAGAAACAGCAATGAAAAAGCTTTGTATGAAAATGAACATAGAACACAGCCTGAGAATCTGATAGTTTTGTATCGATTAAAAGGAACTAATTTTTTCAATCTAAATGCATAAACAATATGAACATAGAGTAGAACTTACAGCAAAATCTCCACCGTTTACCATGGTAATCATATCACGATATCCTGTGATCTGCAACAGAGTCACAACTTGGCTAACAGTGACAACCAAGAACTCCAGAAGAAGATAGACTCGGAACCTATGACTTATCTTGGAAAGATGATAGCGCAACCGCATGTGCTCCTCCAAAAACACTAACACATCACTCTCCCTTTCCAAGAGCTTCCCATAATCATCGAAGTGGATGACTTGCAAATTACAGACCAAGTGAAACATAATGCAGGCTGTCAGAGAGATTGCACTAACATATGTCCAAGATACAACCAAAGCTATAAAAATAGCAATCGAGAACCCCCACGACCCATGTTGTATATATGAAATGCGAATGATTTCTCGCACTGTCTTCAGAAGGAAACACGGAAATACCCACAGAATGAACAGGCGCAAAGATCCCTAAAAATTTAGAGGGAGGACGGTTAAATTTTCAGTTGTAATATCTAAACAAGTCCACAAAATTGAAAAGGGAAAGACTTGAAAACATAAAAGACTTATCTTTCTTTTGACTTAATTGCATGCAATTCTGTGGTCATCACAGTTTCAATTGCTTAAATAAGTCGATATGCATATGGCCCTATACTAATCAAGCAAAATCTAACATTAATGTTCTGTTCTATTGCTAATAGATGGATTTAACTCCTCTAAACTCTAGAGTGAGTAGTTACTAGTTAGTAAAGTGAGAAAATCAAGTATTTATCGTTCAACTATCTATGCTTCGTTACACATGTACAAATAATGTCGATCATTGTTTTGTTCATCAATAATTGACAATATTATCTTTACTTTTGAAAGTGAGTTGCTAACTTACAAAAACCAGATCCTAAATAGAAGGTGTTGACTTGAAACACAAATTTTGACATGACAAGAGTATGAAAATAAAAATAAAATATTGGTTTTTTTTGGTGGTGGAAATATTTGGTTTGATAATAGAATGGTATTTTTGGATTTGTGTCTGTTTACAATGATCTGAAAATTTGTGGTTACTCTTGCCACCTCAATTGGTTTGGATCTCAAATCAATGAGCCGCCTGATCGATGGAGATCAATTAATGCATATTTTAAATGAAGAGAATCCAAATCCAAAAGAGCAGCAGCAAGTTATGTTTTTTTTAGCACAAGACATATATAGTAAACCCTAAATAGGTGAAATAATAAAAACATTTCCATATTTGAATCTAAATAAGAAACAAGACAATTTGGCATGAACGTGGCAAATGATGATTGGCTTACCGAAATCTGGTTAACATAATCACGATGAAAGGCAGCAATATGTCCGGTATAACGGTCAACGAACAGAAATCTCCTGAGTCCATATTTCCGCAAACAGTGGGAAAGACAGAGCAATGAAACAGCAGCGAGACTCGCCTGAAACGCCACGATCACCATCTCGCAACCGCTTAATTCGTACTTTTCGCACTCTGAACAGTCGCCCATCCATAGCGCCACCAGTGGAACCGCCACTCCAAGCGTGAAGAAACCGGACCAGCAAATTATAGAGGATAGAATTGAACGTGGATTGAACCCTAAGATGTTTAGAAACAATTCCAAACGTGCAAGGCTTTTATCTACTTCGGTTTTGTTATTAGTTTCTTCGTGTTCGTGTTCGTGTTCGTGTTCGTGTTCGTGATTCGTGTTTGAAGTTAGAAGAGGGGTTTGAGTTTCAGTTTCTGTGTTGTTTGGTTCCTCTGTTCGTATTTGGAGATTCGTCATTTTTTTCGGTATATTGATCAAATAGTATTTGAGTGAAAGCAAAGGTTAGGACTTAGGATAATTTGTGAGATTGCTGAAATACGAAGCACAGTGGTTTGGTTTTGGTTTTGGTTTGAAATTGAAATATGTATGAAAGTTGGTGGGTGGTGGTGTGGGAAATTGGACATTTATTTTTTGCCTGTCATTGGATTTCATATAATTAATAATAATACTGAGGTTACTTGACATTGCCCGTGTAAAGAGGCAAGATAATGTCCCTTCCTTTAAAACACAAAACAAAAATGAATATGATTCCTGCCTCTGCCTCTGCCTCTGCCTCCGCCTCTCTCAAAAGTAAATCTGATTCATCTCAAAAGCTTTCACCCTTTTTTTTTTTTTTTGATAGATTTGAGTTAATGATTAGTGAAAACCTTAGATTTACCTTTATGTAAAGTGATTTAAGGTTAAATATATTACTCCTTACGTTTCAAAATGAGTGTCGCTTTAGCCAATTGTACACAGATTAAGGAATGAAATAAAATAGTCAAATGTCATAACAATTTTACTAAAATAATCTTACTTTACATGAACAAGACAAACTTAAAGTTGCATTGAAAATTGTGTGAGACAGAAAAGTTGGAGTTTTTATTGAGGGTAAAGTTGGAAGAAAAAAAATTAAAGTTGTATTGGAAATGTAAAGTGACATTCATTTTGAAACGGAGGGAGTAGTGTTCTAAGGACAGTTTTATCATTTTTGGTGGTAGTCGGGATTTGAACCGCAGACCTTACATATATTATACATTGTCCATACCAGTTAAGCTAAGCTCACGACGACTAAGATAGTTTTATCTAAGTATTCTTAATTCATTCCCTCAAACAAAAGAAGTATTTTTAATTTACAAAGAATCTTGCTTACATATGTCTTTAGAACATTTGTTAATGATTAAAAAAAATAAAATCAATTGATAGTTTTTACTTTTTATGTATAAAAAGTTATTTTTTATGTTTTATTACATTGAATACACAATTCTCAAGATAAAATTTTCATTTTAAACTTCTTATATTATCAAGTGTCTTTTGTTAGCATTTTTCATTAAAAAAATTATGTATTGAAAAGTTAAATAATTCAATTTCAAATGCATTTTCCTAAATATATTTATGTAAATGTGAATCTAATAATAAATCTAAGATTAAAATCAATTGTAGAAAGAAAAAATATAAATTTTAGTTTCAAGTAAAATTAATTATACAAGGAAAACCAATTCTTCTTTTAAATCATTCAAACATGATAAAATAACTTGTGCTTCAATAACATGTTAAGTTTGTCTCATATTAGGTGTCATATTTGAGTTTTATACAGTTATCAAGAGAGTGATTAATAATATTGATTTTAATAGTAAAATGTCTATCATTTACTAAAACATCAATTATTATGCAATAAATAAAGTTATATCAGTGCAAGAGAATAATAAATAATGGAGTGATATTATAAAGAAGACAAATAATTTAAGATAAAGAAAATGTGACACCTAATTCCTTCAAACAAAAAGACACCTATTTTTTTTTTTTTTACAGAAAAAGACACCTAATTCGAAACAATACCAATTTTCCTTTGATAAAAGTTGAGATAAATACAATACTTTAACTTTTAAGACAAATATTTCTACATTATAAATGTGTGTTTAAAATCAATTCTGCAATCTTTAGAGTTATTTTTGAACTTCCAAAATTAAAATAAAACATATGCTAAATATGTTTGACTTTATTTTCATATACTTCACATCTATATAAGAAAAAGTTGATATATTTAACTTAAGATTTGTTCAACATACATCAAATTTTATTGATTAAACTTTTTCATAGTTATACAATTAGAGGAGGTAATTTTAAAGTCATTTACGTTTTATTGCGATTAATTTGCTGACAATAAAAGTATTTAGACTGACGTGTATAAAAAGTAAACTCTTTTTAAATTCTTTTAGAGTACCTACTTTTAATAAATAAATGTAATTAAATCTAATATCTAATATATCATATATGAAGACAAGACATAAGGAGATTGTATTTTTCTTTACTCAATGAAGTACACATGTATTCTTTATTATACATATTTGGATGTGGAGTTGAAGATTTTGCATTAGTTAGATGTCTTTGGTGGCCTTTCAAACGATCCTATATACCATACCATGTAAATCAATTAAGTGGTTTACAGGTCTCTAAAAACATGTTCAAATGATGTTTTCGGGTAATCTCACTGGATTTTATTTGGGGTGATATGGAACGAATGTAAAAGCCAAAATTTTAGTCAAAAAGTATCAAATTTGTCTCTTATGGTTGAAAAAATCAAGATTCACGTGTGGTGCCGGCTAAAATCAAATCTAAGAGGTTTAATTATAGGAAAATTTCATTGTGAAGTCATGAGAATGTCTTTTCTGATAAAGTTAATGTCATGATCATTGAAAATTTATGTATTTAATCCATACCACTTCACATTATATTGTGTATTGCACGTTTGAACATATGGTGTGTCATTATATCTTTACTTATTGTAATTGTTAAATACTGCTACAATATAGGGCGATAGAAGCGCTATAGCCACTGTTTGACAACATTGATCGGAACCAACTCTAATTTTATCCTACCTAAAAAATATTGTTTGTACAATGACATCAAAAGTTCAGTATTCATCAACTTTGTTTGCATGTTAAAGATGTCAACGATAAAATAATACCTATAAGTCCATGTTGCAAGCATTACTAAATGAATTACTATTACATAATATTCATCTTCAATGCTTAATGCAAACATTATATGAATCAAGCTCAAAGCTACCGGATGAATTAATGAATTAGGCAATGTTCACATTACATTAATCATTAATCAAATCAAAATGACTTTTTTAAAAAAGTTAATTTTATGACTGCACCGTAGAAGCGTCCTTAATTATAATTTTAATCGATGGAGCAGCAAAATCTATGAGGTATTAGTTTATCATCATCTCAACTGAGATAATCGTATTTTTAATGCTAAATAAAGGCGGTGGCAAGTGAGTGATGCATTTATTTAACACAAAGAAGGCTTCGGTTTTCAGTTTTTAATTGATTCATTCAAGATCACTTACCAGTTACTACAAGTAGTTAGGTTGGCCCATGTTTGAAAATTATCTCTAATATCTATCAAAAGGCAACGTGTGTTAGATTAGTGAGTTTACACTTATTGTTGCGACATGAAAAGTGGTCCTGCTCCCTAATCAAACAAACGAAAATGACATTTTTGACGTTGAGATATTTGTTTAAAGATGACGTTGAGATGTTGAATAACCTATTTGGTTTGGAATTTAGATTTTGTTCCAAGCAAACACCACTATTCTCACATGGTTGTGGTTGTGGGTGATATTTTTTTATTTCACACCGTTGATGATTTCACACTCACATATTCAAAAATATCATTTATCTCACATGTTCCTAAAAAATAAAAAATCATTTATCTCACATTCCCGTAGGTTTTTGACAAAGCTAATAGCTTGCTTAGTGACATAATTTAACACGCTTCACGTCTGAAATTTGGAAGTGTGGTATTCCAGTATTGTATGCACGTTTCCAAATTGCACTTTAATACGTCGTTGTTTGTAATATACTCTATAATCTGTCTAATTAGCATTGACCTGCGAGATGGACTATAGTAGTGTGTCCTACATAATACAAAAAATAAACTATAGGTGATGTTGTAACAAAAACAAAAAAATACTATTAGGTGGGTGTGGTATGTCTAGGATAGACGTATGACAATTGCAAATATGTTTAGGTCATATTTTCGGACACAATATCAAATTATCAATATAGTTTGTTCAATCACTCTAGTTAAAATTCACCCAAATTGTATTTCTTTTACAGTTTTTCAATTTAATTTAATTTTGCATGCAAGCAGTTAAGAAACTTTCTGGGAAATGCTAATGTTTAACACGGTTCAGATTTCTTGCAACAAAAAAGAATAGAAATATAAATAAGGATAATGTCGAGTTCAATAAAGTTAAAGACTTTTTTTGAAGGAATAAAGTTAAAGACTTATTTGCAAGTCTCTATAGCCCATTCAATTTTTCTATGTTTTATTTACTTATTTATAGTTATGATTGAAATACAGTTGTTGATTCTATTGGGTCAAAACTAAACATTGTTAAGTCTTTTGTTGAATTGAAATTAAATATTGTCGAAATTTCAGATGGTGTGAAACCAAATGTTGATTCTAAAGATAATATTGTTGGTTCTGGTGATAACGAAATAGATATGACACCTTACTTTTTTACTGAGGCTTTTTGCGAGTTTTGAGGGGAGGGGAGGGGAATGAAAGGCTTGGGGGGGGGGGAGAAAGGAGGGAATAATAGGTGTGTAAAGAGCAATTTTCTTTAGTTGTTAGGTTGGTTGGTCCATGTTTAAAATTATCTCTACATATCATTCCAAAGGCATCCACCTACCATTTGCTCACAAACACGTGGAACCTTCAAAAACACCCCAAACGACAATAAACTATTACTCGCCTATGAGCGTTAGCTAACTACTATCGTTCAACTCAACACAAAACATAACAACCATTTCAACAAAATCAAGGAAGTATTCTCCATCACCAACAATACATCATTTAAGGATCAAGCTAGAGAAAATATACCATTCTAGAACTCCCAAATAATTCAAACAACTTAGTGCCACACCTGAGTATAAATCTGGCAACCCCAATGTTATGAAAAAAATGAATGCAATTCTGTTATTAATGTTAAGACAAATCATTTGATGATTTGGTAGTTCCGTCCAATCAAAGAGCTAAGAAACTGCTCTCCGCTTTGAAATCTGATGTAATTTCTCAGTTACATATTTATGGGTTTACTAGTGGCATTTGCATGTAGAACTCTCATATGGTTAACACAAACAGTTCGTTCATGGGCGAGGCGAACAATAGTTAGTTTTCATTGGAATTATTTTCCAAACCAACGAAAATGACATTTTGGACGTTGATATGCTGAATACTCTATTTGTTTAAGAATTTAGATTATGCTCTAAGCAAACGCCACAATTCTCACATGGTTGTGGGTGGTATTTTTTTTTTCCTCAGTGCCAACTGACTTTGATTACAGGTGGTGTCTAGGACAGCATCACATTTGCATATATTGGTTATATCATGTAGTAATAAAACATTAAAAGGTATAGTTTGCAAATATGTTTAGGCAATATTTTCGGACGTACAATATCATTATAGTTTATTCTATCACCCTAATTAAAATCTGCCCAAATTGTATTTCTTTTATAGTCTTTCCAATTTAATTTAATTTTGTATGCAAGCAGTAAAGAAAACTTGCTGCCAAATGCTAATGTTTAACAAGGATTCAGTTTCCTTGGAATCAATAGAAACTCATAGTCACACCGTAAAACCATTTTGGTCGTTTGACGAAGACCGAATAACTCATATATAAACTTATCAAATCCTTTTCAAATCATAAGTTTGAGGTATGAATCGTTAGATTCTCATCTTTCTTTACTTATATCACTCATAATCGTTAGATTCTCATCTTTCTCTCTATATCTCTTGTAAGGCTATTATTTTTTTCTCAATGTACCCCTACCTTGACCATAGATCTTGTGCAAAATATATATGTAGAACGCGCCAGCATAAATGAATTGACCAATATCGGTCATCTATAAAATATGAATGTTTTGCTTACACAGCTGCATATACACAGTTTCTGCCACTAAAATAGTGTATCAGATCAGATATAATATTAATAAGTTATATTATAATACCAAGTCAATCGAAATTGACCAATCATATAGATATACTGTTCGGGACTCCACGACCAGTTGCCCCGGGTCCTGACAAAGGAAGCAAAAGTTCATAAGGAGGAACACCTGCACCAGTTCTACTTTTCAAACTTGGATCCTTATTTCTTGCATTTATAATTTCCTCTATCTCCTCAAGTCTAGCAGAGAATTTACTAAACAATTTCAGGACTTCCTGATCATTGATCCAATGATTATGCAAATGAGTCACTTGACCCAAATACTCTTCGTCAGGGGAATGAGTCGACAATGTGTCCTGAACAGCCATTACTTTGGTAGCTTGAAGTTGAGTAGGCAATGATGATAGGAAAAAAAGCTGAGGATTTTTAATAAACTTCTCATAATCAGAATCATTTTCTTGAGGGATAAGTTTTCTCATGAGGGTAGGACGGTTAGGCACATATCCTCCAAAAGGGTATTGACCAAAATTTATAGCAGCATGTTGTCCTGAAGCAACCCATATGATTGTTGTAAGTATGAAAGATAGGTCCTCTTTGGTATCTAGTTTAGGCCACCAAGGTTCATTTCTTTTGTCAGCGTGACCCTTACACTTGATTTCACTCCACCACTCTTGGAGCTCAACATCCGATGCAATTGAATTTGATTCAGAATAGAAGTGTTTGACATAAGATTCTACCCATTCTTGAATGGCAGACCAAATTAAGAGTCCATCTGCAGCATAAGGGTAGTCATCAATCACAAGTTTTACACCACAGGGCGTTGAAGGGTCATCTACTGCCATGCCCCTGGAAAGCACATTCCATAGAGTATTAACAAAGGTTGAACTTAAAATGGTATCAAATCCATATCTTGGTATTTTTCCTTGTAACCTTTTATAGGAGCCATTTCAAATTTTCAATTGCATTAATCATTTCTCTACCAACATACCTCTAATTGTGTTACATTTTTTTTATCTACAATCAGTAATAAATAATATATGATGGAAACATTAACTAAATCTCTCTCCTGAAGAGTAAACTTGGAAAATGGTATCAATTGACGACAAATTTATTACTACTATGAACTTCTTAATTCACGTAATTTAGTCAACGTGATACTATATTCAGGAATGGAGATAGTAATAATTAGTTAAGCACCAAAGAGATATCAAGCAAATGTTCGAAAGCATGATATCAGAGTTACCTTCGAATAAGATCTGCTGGGAGAGACTCCAAATCAAATCTCCACATGCTCTTGTAAGCAGCTGAACTAAGCTCCAAGGCATATTTTCCAGGACTAAAAGATGCTTCAATTATACCCCCTCCATTTATTAAACTCTGTCGAGCAAGTGCATTAATTTCCATTGTATAGCGTGTGTGAGGATGCAGCAACTTGTAAATGGGATGCATTGAGCTTAACTGTCGATGAGTAGCAATTATATATGGCTCCATGCATGCATGAGTCCTTAACCTGCATATTACATATTGCCACTGTATCTTTTTACTCAGAGTCAAATGTGAGAAAATGCACCATTTCTTTTGATCAACCATTTATCAATTTGAGTTCATTCTAAATTTGCTCAAATACCAATTGTCTTACCAATGATTTACTAGTTGATGGATGCCAGCATCATTTGAGCTAACATGAGCTTTTGCTAACTTCCAAATCCAGTGTGCTGTGGCATCATGACCTTGTGTGTAAACTTTTTTATTTTGCGGCGAAGTAAGTGTTGGAGGAAGAGAAAGCTCAATAGCTATAGGACGCAGAACGCCGGCCTTTGTAATGAAGAGAATTGTCCGGGAGGCATAAGCTTTCCTCTCAGGTAAAGAGTTCATCTTCTTGATGAATGGCAAAAGCATGTCATGATAATCAATAATAAATAGTCTCTTTTCCTCTATAGCCTGTCAGTGTAAAAAGTAATTGTTTGAATGTAGAGATAGTAAGTTTCTGTGAGATAAACAAATAAAGCAACAAACAAACAAAACATGGAGGCAGCAAACCTTTTCCAAGCTTATTCCACCAAGTTCTTGCTCCAGTAGTTCCTTTGTTATTGCTGATTCAGGAGGGCCATAGATAGTTGGATCTAGTTTGCTGCGGATTGGAAACTCCTGCAAAGACCAAAAACACCTTCAATAGTTGGATACTCATGTTACTGTTTAATTGGTATGAATAAACATGAAAACTACCTTCAATAGCTCAATATTCACTGGATTGACTCCAGCTAAGGCTTGCCTTGCAAATTCGTTGTCCCGCAACCAAGCAAATCTATCTCCTGTAACAATGCAAACGAGCTAGTTTGTTGAATGAATGTGGTTCTGATGAATACTGCATTCAAGGTTTAAAATCATGGTACAGTAAAAAAAAAAAGTGACTCATGAGGTCTCAATTCAAATCACTTGCCTTTTTAATATGTTTGGTTTTACTTTTAGAGAGGAAATAATATTTGATTTTAGACGTGACGAATTGATTTTGACATGTTTTGATGTTCTCAAGTATAATTAATTTTGACTTCAGAATTAACTTCAAGTTGAAACTAAAATTTGGGGTTTTTGCATCTACAATTGTTTCTGACTCGAACTTATTGTTCAACTCACTTTTACATGTATATATACAAACTTAAATTATTTTACATTCAACTCAATTTCTGTCACTGCAAAACTAAACCATGTGTTTGCCTTGCCTAAGTAGTAATGTAGAAATCAAACGTAGAGGTAGCATACCTTTTACAATAGCCGGGATGTCATACTTCAGCAACCGCTCTCCAGAATTGAAGACCTGTTTCATCACTTTTCCCACCAAGAGATTTTCTATTATCCCTTTATTCTCTTCATCTCCCAAACTAACACCATCAATATAAAGCTTGTCAATCTCCGAGAAACACTTGAAAGGAATGTCTGAATTCGACATAGTGGCTGCAAGTTTGGGTATAAGATTGTGGAACACAGCTTTCAATCTTCCAGCAGCAAATGCGTCCTGTTTGATTTCTTCAAAAGTTTCATCTCGCGGCACATAAACAGGGTGTGGCTTTTCAATTCTAGTCTCGCATCGTGGATCTAATTTGTTGCACCAAAAAACACATTTAGAGTACTTCATTAGATATGTTATTTATTCCAAAACCTAAAAATTCAAAATGGTACCACAAAAAAAGTAAGAAAAAACATGAACTCTACCTGAGCGAGTAGGAGGTCTTCCAGTTCTACAACGACGAGGATAAGGCCTCTCAAGATCTCCAATGACTGGTCTAACAAGTTCCTCTTTATCAGGGTTGCCTAACTCATTGTAGGGAGCATAATCATAGATTCTATCATGTGGTTTTCTTTCCTGTTCTTGGGCAGCACCGCTTCCCCTTGTGCTTAGCAAATCCTCACGTCGAAGATCTTTGATACCAGGTGGTGTTTGTGATGGTAAATATGCCTATCAAATCCATGCAACAAAACAACATGCTAAGTTAAGTTGGTATACATAACATACACTTCTTCAAAGGTGTGCGAGGTGTCTGACACGTGGTTACATTCAATCACTTCAATTTTTTCTCAATGCCTTGTTTCATAAGAAAAAGAACATTAATGACTCGATGATAGCTTCATTTTTCACAGTACTACTTACTTGGTTTTTGAATATGATTCTACTTTGAGGGTTATCGTTACGCGAATGAATCCATGTGTTAGCTGGAAAGAAAACAGGCCCTCCAGTGAAGCCGTGAAGGAGGATTTCCGATAAATGGAACTCCTTTGAACGAAGATTGGTAATGAGAATAGCAGCTGGAGATCCAAAGTCACTTGGCACTGTGAAATCAGCAGAGTATTCCACAACATATGGAATGTTTGATGGCTTCGGTAGCCAACCTCCTACGTAGGATTCCACGCTTTTACCATTATTAGTAGCTGAAAATGTCAAAAACAACAAAATCAAGTCTAATGAATCTAGTCTTTATTTATTAGTATCATTTTGATCATATTCCTTGTTAAGGTATTATGATTAAATAGTGACAGATATTATTGGTAACTGTTATGATTCTTATGTATGTGTGAAACAGGAACTCAGGTACCCACATAACACAAACCTTAACGTTTATTTGAATAAAACTAACAGAAAGGACTAAATGTAGCAACGGTGAAAAACTTAGAGGACCAAAATAAATCAATTTTTAGTTAGAGGACCAATCTGATACCAACTAAATAGTTAGAGGACCAAAAAGGTAATTAAGCCAAAATAAAAGCAAATATAAAAAGGAATGAACAAAATTGAGGCATATAATAATATCTCATTTTATTAATTGAATTCAATTGATACAATAATTTATTCCAATTCACTAATTTATTCTACTTATTTTCTCCCTTTTGGGGTAAAAAGTAATCAATCTTCTTGGGGTAAAATAGTAAGCAGCCTTCTTGGGGAAAATACATCACCAACCCTTGGGCTAAATTTAAATCTGGTTTTTTTTATACCCCAACAAGAATCTTTTTATCCACGGTAAAAAGTTTATGGAGTAAAAAAAACAGATTTAAACTTATCCCAAGGGTTGATCACTTCCCCAAGTCGGCTACTCGCTATTTTACCCCGAAGAAGTTTGACAACTTTTTCCCCCAAAGAGAATATTGAAAAAAGAAAGAAAGAAGAGAAATAGAGGGAGAGAGTGAGGAGGGGGAGAAAGTGAGATGATGTGAGGAAATAGGAAAGTATGGAGGGGTATTTATAGGTGGGAATGGTAGTGTAGGTTATAACCACCATAAATGTGGTCAAAAAAAAGGTGTAAAGTTTGTAGAAAATGTGTGGATTGAAGGTTGAAAACCTGACCACCGTCCAAAAAACGTTTGTTCTTCAGTTCTAACCACCGGCCAACGTGCGTGAGTTAACTCGCGCATAGCCAATGGTGCGTGACTTAAGTCACGCATAGTTTATAAGGTGCGCAAGTTAAGTCACGCAGCGTGACTTAACTTGCGCAAAGACATTTTTGACATGGCTGCAGGGCGCGAGCAAAATGTATTGGGTGAAGAGCAACATTCTTTTTTGCTTTCCTGTTAGGTGATGTAGTAGGATTGTTAGGAGGTTTTTTAGTGAGACAAAGTTGGTGGTTGGTGCTGCTGTTATATAGGCACGATTGTACTCTTTTTCCTCCTATGCGGGTTTAGTACGCCTTGTGCGAACCTTGCTTAATAATATTTGATGTTTCAAAAAAAAAAAATCATCAAATTGACATGAATATCTGATTTTTTTTTTTCATTAGAGTTTCAACTATGTTTCAAATGGACGAGCCTAGAAATAGAACTTGAATTCTTTTACCGGTAAAATGGCATATTGTCAAATGGTAGAATATTGAATATTTTATTTATAAATTTAGTAATTTTGCACAAACTTAATAAAATATTTAAACACAACCATATTTCATAATCAGATCACGTTGTAATATTATTTTTATAAAAAATATACAAAGTATTTGTATGTTGAGATATACATCCCGTATAATTTTCTAGAATTTTATTACGAATGTTAAAACTGATATTGGATATTCCCGTGAGCTTAACTCAGTTGGTAGGGATATTGCATATTATATGCAGGAGTTGGGGTTCGAACCCCAGACACTCCACTTTTCCACAATTAAATTGTGTGAGCTCTAACCACTAGACTACTTGACCAAAAAAAAAACTGAGATTGGATAATTAAACAAATTTAGTTGAATTAGAGGATAAATTTAAGTCTTGTCTTTTTTTTTTTTTTTCCTTTCAATAATGTTCTTTCTTCTTCACTTATTTACTAGTTGACACTAGGTGAAAGGATTTATTTTTTATTATTTTTGAAGAAAGGTGAAAGGATTTATTATAATGTCTCTCTTTTAATTTTTCAAATAATAAACATTTTACTTGAAATTAAATAAGACACGATTCTAATTATTTTTCTTCTCCATTGGTAATAAAAATTGGGTGGTTACACAATGTATGATTGATTTTATTTTTGAAAGGTGTCGAGATATTATTGAAGTTTACGTCCTCTACAAAAATGACTGACACTCTCAACTATTTAGAAAATAAAAATTACACATAATTCAGTTGATTTTAATTAATTCTTTTTCAAATAATTTTGATAGAGTCCAATAAAATCAAATGAGTGGCTGAGATTCTACCGAATCTCCAATCATTGTAGGGGATCTACTCCCGGACAGAACTAGACCACTAGCTCACTCTCAACCAAAACAACTAGGTTACTCCTTCAATGCCAATTGATTGTGAAATTCTAAAAACTAATCATCATTCTCATTTAACAATAAATTAAAGTTACTAACTCGAGATATATCAATAGTTAAATTTATGATAAAGTAAAACCCCTGCATTTTTTTTTTGTCAATGTAAAATTAAACCAAAAATCTAAAAGCGCCTAGATCCGAGTATTCTCTAACTTAATTAAGATTTCAAGTTTAAATTCGAACTTTAAACCTCTTTATTTGAATCACATAAGATTTAAGCTCGATTATCTTTATGTTACGAAGATATTTGATTTCTAAAAAAAAGTGTCTGATTGTGTGGGACACTACTTTTTGATGAATTAAAAGAAGAAAAAGAGAGATATGAACTGAATTATAGAAGAATAGAGAAAATAAATAGTATAATATTTGGAAGAAACAAACCAGGGTCTATGAGTTCACTAACAAGCTGAATCTGTATCCCTTGACCAACACCATTAAAGAAATACTCCAACTGATCCTCAACCTCCTCAACCACACTACCTTTCATTTTCTTTCTTATCATCACCACTGCTTTCACCTCTATCGTTCCACCATCGCTTCTGCCATCACTCGAGCTACTTTGTAACGAACCATTGCTCACTTTGTTGTCCACCGGAGATGAGGTCGTAGTCTTGCTGTCTCCGCCGCTGATCACTGCTTGAACTTGAACGCTCCGCCATCCAGATGACCGTGAAATGATTCTCCTCCGTTGCCTCTTATCGGAGAATACCGACGGGGATCGGAGGAGTAAAGGATTAGACTTCACTGCGAACATGTTGACAATGCGCAGTGTCTCCTATCACAGATATACGTAGTAATATGCTTTCTATCAAAGAAAATAATGCATATTAATGCCGCTTAAACGACGTCGTCCGGAAGCTTGGATAGCTTTATTTATAATTATAAAATGCCAATTTTATTTTTCAGTTCATGTTTTTTAAAAGAGAAATGATATTTGTACATTCACTTTGTGACAATCTTTTGACAATTTTCTCTCTCATACTCACATTATCCTCTTATTCTCTCTCTTCCTTTTTCTCTCTCCATTGTTTTTAACCAATGAAAAAAGAGAGAAAAAGAAGTTGTCACCAAAAGTTGTATGAAATGGTTGTTCAAATATCAT
This sequence comes from Medicago truncatula, assembly GCF_003473485.1. NCBI lineage: Eukaryota > Viridiplantae > Streptophyta > Magnoliopsida > Fabales > Fabaceae > Medicago > Medicago truncatula. The sequence goes on from NC_053049.1 coordinate 38,515,215, forward strand.
TACTCTTTTTAAAAAGATTTAGACCATCCACAGTCACAGCATAGCACTCCAAATTGGGTGTTTTCCTCAACAACAAAAAAAAATTGGGTGTTTAAATGGGTAATTTATGTCCATGTTACTCATTTTACAGAAATATTTAATAAGTACCAATTTTCTCCAACCCATTATATCAAAAGAAATTATTAAATAGGTCTCATAAAATTTTCTATATACTATTACATTTCAACAAAAAATATTTATTTTATTAAGATTTATTAAACTCGTAAAAAATTAAGAGCGAAAAGGTGTTTTCATAGCCACACTTCTTCATAGACATCCATATATTATACTCCACAATGGGATGCATATTTAACGTGGTGTTAAATAGGTGAAACACCCACCGTTGAAAATGATCTTATAACAGTGAAAATTTAATTTTTGAGTAAAAGATGAAAGGAAAAAAAAAATTATAACTATGGACGAATGTACATGCATCCATTGGAAAATGTAAACCAAAATAAAAACAAACACCTCTTAAATTTATTTATTTATTTTTTAAGAGTTTCATGACTTCAATCTAAGGTAAAATTAATTTTATCGTCATTTTATCCTTTTTGATCTGTTTGCATATCGATTTTCAATCATTAAATCTAAAATTTATATGAATTAAGAAAGACGGATTAGAGACTTTGAACACCAAGAGCTCGTGTCAAAATAAAACTATGGATTTGAATCATAAAAATTCATATGCAAATTGATCAAAAAGATAAAAATGGTATGAAAAAAGATAAATGAATAAATTGTTTTCCAAAAAAGTAAGTTAAGAAATGACAATAATAATTTTACCTATCTTCATTTTAATTTTTAATGAATGTTATATAAAATAACATTCATCCATGATATGCATAGGTTTGAGTTTTAACATCGAAATTTTCCATATTTAAAATGTGTGAGACCGACCAATAGACTATTTAAAAAAAATATATTATTATATCAGATTAGTGTTATAACTAAGATAAGAGAAAGTAATCGTTAAACAAATTAGAACCATATACTCATCTCTTTCAATATTTGGCCCACTTTAGGGATGATGAATTTTTTGTCGGGAGCTAACCTGATTTTCTTGCTTACTCTGTCATTATTGTCCTTCCGGTTCCACGATCAGTTTTTGTAGATGCTAAAAAGTACTTTCCATTGTCTTTTACGGTATAAGAATGGTGACATATGAGAAAGGAAAATGGACTCCCATTCATTCAATCTAATGGACAAAAACGTGAGAATTGCTGGACCACAAGCACGAGCACTAATGGTAAAATATCCGTGGGAGAAGACTTGTTTGTAATAATTGTTTTTTTTTTTTTTTTATATTTTAAAATGAGTCGAATCGATCCGAATGAAATAAAATATAATAGAATAAAATTGAGCCGAGCAAATATTTTAAACAGTAGAATTGAATGAATGAAACGATGAGTTTAAATCATAATTATATGACATAAATCTTATGAAAAATCAAAATATGAAATTCTTTATACGAATTTTATTTTAAAAATGAAAAAAAAAAAATATATTTGTAAAACAATTAGATGCTTAAGCAAATAGGACATACAAGTCCAAAACTGATAGCAAATATGTGGTTAGAAAATTATATTTCCATAAAGAAAAAAAATATTATAGATTCATCTAATTGAAAAAATATTATTTTAATGATCACTCATTGAATGCATCTACTAAATCAACATATTTACATTGTATTTTCAATTGAAAACGACTTTGAAAACTACATTGATGAACAACCGAACATATTGCCAAGTCTGTCTCTGTTAGCCAACAAAAGCACCGGCAACTATCCCCACAACTTAATGGGAAATGTTAAACTTACTTACCAAAAGAAAGACCGTATAAGCGTGTGAAGAAACAGAGATGTTTCAGGGAAAATAATAAATAAATAATGACAGGACTGTATTTAATAATTTAAAAAAACAGAGTAATTCATGATTCCATTTCAATCCTCCTAAATTGAAAGGGAACAAAATTGAGGAGTAGTGGGATATTTCAAAAATTATATTTATACGATTATTTTATTACAACTTTTGGAACAATTTTCTTATACTATATTATTTTTTACTTTCTTTCTCTATTGTGTTGATTTTTTGTGTCAATACCAATATTGCTTTGTATATTTTGATTGTCTTATAAGTTGTCACAAAAAATGGTTGTTCAAATAACATATCTCTTTTAGATAATTTAAACAATGAAATGCTCCAAGTCAACGTCAGACTTGATCACCGATGGTGACGTGTCTAACATAAGGATTTTCACCCTCATGCAACTTTGATTTCTCTCATTAGGAAGTTCATCTCTCTTCTTTAGTTGACCATGTTTGATGCAAAGAATGTCGACATCATGAAGTTGTGGAATTCCCCTTCTACATAGATGGATCTTGTCTTGCTTGCTCACATCTTTGGGGTGTTTGTGCAACAAGTTGCTTAGTTTTCCTCTTTTATGTCTTTGCTTTTCCTTCGATAAAAAATCAAAATACAATGGAATATGTGTCATGCTAAAAGTATTATATTTTATATTTACTTACAAATTATACATTAAGAGTTTAAGACTAATATAACGAACATAAGTGTTGAAAATTGGCTCAAATTTATGTTGAAGTTTATGCAAAATCGAGGCACGGTTTGAGAAACGTGGCGCTAGAAATATCATGGCACGATTTTGAAAATCATGACACAGTTTTAGATTAGGTTTAGTATTGTACTATGCGCAAAGCTTCAAATCATGGCACGACCCAAGCAAATTGGGCAGGATTTCAGCTCAGTCAGATTTTTATATAAGGCTTCATTCTTCAATTTTTTGAGAGGGTTTCAAGAGAGAGAATCTTGGTAAACCAAATGAAATTACTTTAGGGTTGAGGGTCTTTGGTGAGAGGTTCTTTGGGTTGGAAAGCATTTCACAAACACCTTGGATAGTGAGATTTCATTGGAGAAAGGATAAAAGGACTTTTTTTTTTTTTTTTTATTGTTTTCTCTTTGGATTCATTGTGGATTTGAGTGACTTGAAAAATGGGTCGAAATTAGTTGTTCTTTGTGAGTTTGTAAGTTAATTTCTTTTAACCTCTTTGTATCACTCATTTCATAGCGGATTGAGGAGTTGCTCTTTCCCCAAGATGTAGGATAAATTTTTTCGAACTGGCTAAACAAATATTGGTGTGTTGATCCTCTCTTCTTTCTTATCTTTATTGCTTTGACTATGTTTGTAGTGTTGTTTCACCCTTAAATCTAGATCTCTTTGTTGTTGCTTGAGAATATTTTGCAAGCTTTTTAATTAGTATTTCCTTTACTCGAAACATCTAAGTTTCATCGTTGTGATTTTATTATTCGAATTCACAGCATTAAGTTAGGTTAAGGGATTAAGATGGAACAAAAATCATAAGGTAATCGAAATAAAATTATAAAATATAAATAAGTTAAGAGATCATTTAATTAGTTTATTTTGGTTTATACATATGTTATTATTTAACAAATTATAGAAATTTTATTTTTTAAAGAGCCAAGAGGTTGATAACTTTTCGAAATAAAAAAGCTCAAGGTTGACATGAACATCATTTACATGAACAACTTGATCACAGTAATGCAGTAATACAGTTCTTCAAGAGTTTAAGATTTATCTTAGCCATGTCTTAGGCTTTCGGGACATTCTTTAAGCATTTCAGATTAAGAAATTATTCACTAAAAAAAGTTAAATGGTTTAATTTCCAATACATCAAATACATAAATTTTCATAAAAAAAAAATTAATATTTAAGACCCTTAAAAAGTGTGATGGAGGTATATGTTAACATTTTCCTTCTAAAAAGTGGAACAATGGTGGCCTAAGAGCATGTGAGAACTGAGAACCACACCATCTGCAGTACGTGTGTAGTTTTCTGGGTCCACAGTCTACACTTATTTTAGGAAGGGAGTCAATGATGAGTTTCATGTCTAGTTTGGCGAGCTTCCTAATATTGCACATACCTTCCTAAATTTGTTTTGTGAAGTTCATTCTATCTAAAGGGAAAATGATTTATGTTTAAATGTATTGATGTAAAAATAAGTTGAACAATAAATTTGAGTATAAAAATGAATTCTAAAATCAAAAGATATAAATTCTAACTTTTATATAATCAATTGCAGAGACAATAAATTTTACTCGAAAAACAACCAAACATGGCATGTTATGATAGTTAAAATTCCCACCTGCAAAGGGAGGCATGTAAATACAGCTCTAGATAGTATCTTATTGTTTATATAATCGATTATCTGCTAAGAATTATTGTGGTTCAATCTAATTGTGTATAATTGGCAAGATTATACAAGTATTCACCAACTATTAGTACCATACATATATTATACCACTATACCTTTATCCAAAAATGGAGATAATATTTGACCAAAAAAATGGAGATAATAAGAGTACATGTAAGAAAATGAAAAGGCTTGATTTTTTAAAACAGGGGCACTTTTGTATGCAAGTAAATTCTTACCAACCAATGTTCATATGCTTCTACAGTTATTGCACTGATGTAAATCCAAAGACCATGAAGTATTCATGAAATTTGCAAACATGTTTTTTCTATGGAATATCACAGGTAGTTCTTGCATTTTATTTTTCCCTTACATGTTTTGGCCGAGATTGCCATAGGCTATAGCAAAGTGTAACTAAAAACAATTCGAAGTAAATATTAGATCTTTTTTCTTGTATCGGAATCTATTGACATCATGTGTCAACAAATTCGTTGACACTAAATCTCAACCGTTTATTTTTTTAATCCAATAACCCATAATTACTTGTTTAATTTACTCCGGTGATCTTTTTTTCCCTGGATTCCCCTCCATGCTGCAAACTCGTACCGCTCTATCTGCTTTAAACATCCAACTTTGAAAGTATGTTTGTTTCCTGTGATCTCAACTACAAGATTCAACGTCATACCTCAACTGCACCAACATATTCTGAGAACCATTCGTTATTGCTGTGGATTAAGATGGTTAAAACACAACAAACTTGCATTGTTTAATAAGGCGCAGTCAAAAATAACTTGTTTAAAATAGGGTTGGGACTAAAATGATGTATGATTAGGTATTTTAATCTAAAAGCATTTTTGTTATAAACTTGATGTAAGCTTTTTAATTCAATGTTTTTTCTTTTAATCAAACCGGGGTTTTAAATCGAGAAATCAAATATAGGTTTTTTTTAGAGGATATTTGTTAGTAGGTTGATTTCTGATAATTGTCACCACACTCTTACTGTAAGAGTGTTAAAATACTCTTTGATTTGGGAATAGATTCCACCAAATAAAGGTCTGTAGCAACATAACTTACTGGATTCCATAAGAATTTACCCACTGCTGCTAGGAATCCACTGGTATACATTAGGGATATCTTTTATCTAATCATATATATGCTGCAAACATGAAAAGATTATGATAAGCAAAAAAAATTGCACATCCAATCCAATAATCATAGATTAGAATATGTAACATTCCAGCGGGTGAATAAACATGATATGGGAACTAAGAAATATTTCATCTTGTTTCATTCATATACATAATTATTATTTCGAACTTCAAATACAAACTCAGCTAGGTAACTATCTCAAATCTCAATCTATACGGGCTTGCCACCAAACAAATAAATAATACTTTTATGAAAAGTGCCACTCGGAGATAAATATCTCAATCTGATGTCTGTTATGGCAATTGCATTTCAAAACCCCTCAGAATTGTTTGACATTAAGTTCAAGGGAACTTGTTGACGTTGTTCTCTTTCTTTGCCTTCCACTATGTCCTTTTTCTCCTCTCTTGGCAAATTTCCATGACAAGTGGGGATAAGCAAAAAGTATAATATACATTCAACCATTCAACAAATATCAGAATGGTACAATGCTCAGTCTCAGGTATTCTGTGCTAAATCTTCTGATGTTGGCAAGAGACAGTTGCATTACGATGAAGCAGAGATAATATCAGAGCACATAAAAGGAACGACATGTGGAAAACAGAAATGTCAGGTAATTCGACTCCCCATTCTCCGGAAACTTTTACCAACTACTTTGTCCCTCAACAAGCCAACATTACCATTTCCACAGGTATAACAGTTCTCACTTATTGACTTTTCGAGCAAGAAATCGTTCTCTGGCGGCTTGGATTCTACTTTGACTATCGTCTGCAGCAGCAGCAACCTCAACATTCTTCTTGGGCAAATTTGGAATATTTCTCTCAGATTCCTCCTCAAAATGATCCATGCCACCACCACTACAGACAAAGGAATTAGAGTCAGCATTGATCACAACCCCATCCCCGCCTTTCACCCCAAATAAAGAAGAAAAAATTGCCATCTGGAACATTAAACATGTTACATATATATTGAAGGAACATGAAGTGATTTGGACGAAAGAATTTTTCTGCTATATGTTCCAGAAGTTTCTAATGCCAAGAGAGTTACCTTAATTTGTACACATTTAAGGTATTAAGCTTGTTAATAATGGGTATAACCCATTTCATCTCAACAGAACATACATTTCTCATGAATGGTCGTGGTGTTGCAATTAGCTCATGGTATACAACATAGTCTGGAAACTTCCCAAATTCATCAGAGCTCAATGCAGATGATGGATGTACCTGGTATAGAAGATTCAGGTAAGTCAGGTGTCTGCAAACAAAGCATCTAGTTGGAATTGCTAATATTAGCTGCTGGCTCTGAACTTTCACAATTTCACAGCAAGCCTTCACTATTCGGTGATAGAAGCCCTTTCTTTTTTGTTTTGTTTTGTGTTGCATTTCAGCAATTGTCACTCCTTCAATATGGATTTCAGTAAAATAATCCGTGGGAGATATTATATTAAAACAACATGAAACAGAGGTACAGATAAATGTAATGTTTACACGCAAGAATAAGTGACTATAAAACTTTAATTACCTGGACTACTTGGCCTTGGAAACCTAGGGTTCGATAACCATTATGATGCATCTTTCTTTCAGCCAGCTGATTCGCATAGCCCACGCATAAAGCCTTCCTCAAATTTCGATAATCCCTCCGGATCTCTTCCCCTTTCCCATTTGTTCTTATACCCAACGGTTCTATTGCAAAGTTAAAATATATGTAAGTGGGAGAGGAACGAACATGTACGATAACAAGCTGGAAGACTCACTAATTTGAATGAAAAAAATGGGAAAAGAAATGTTAAAAGAGAAAGCAATTTTTCCCCACAATTTAATTCTACATTTTATTCCCTTTTTTGGATACTGTTAACTCTATTTTTGTCAAAAGATATACTCTTGCAACTGCATGATAAAGAACGATGACTTGTATTGTTATAAGTTAAAACTGAATATTGCTGTGTAAATTATTTGACCGCAAGAGCTTTAAATCCTATACACAAGAAAAAATAACAAAGTTGTTCTCATGGTGGCAATGCTTTATTGTCAAACCATATAACTTAGTGTTATGAATAGTGCATATTTGGGTAGAAGTGCGAGTTTTATTATTGTTCACTCTTATTTATCATTTGGTTTGCAGCTGAAAATAAATCCTATACACTTGCAGAGCATGCCATGCTTGGCAACTCTCCCCTGAAAACTTCCTCCCGTTAATGATATTGGTGCCAGGAAATTAACCATCATAATTCATAACATCCAAAAACATCAATCAATAGTATTTAATAATTAAAATACTTATCCAACCACAACTAATTCTTACAAAATTACTTTTTGATGAATACTATCACACATCAAGCTCAATCTGCTAAAAGCAACGTTTCAAAATTAATTCAATACAACTTAACCAAACTGGGACATATGTAACACAACGGGAAGGAATTATATTATGCCCCATGTAAATTTCAGTTTTAATTCTTGGCTTCGATTTAAAAATGAGAATTTCACAGTCCACTTTTACTCTAAACTTAAAAAAAAAAATAAAAAAAAATAAAAAAAAAAAACTTGAGATGGATTAACAGGCATATGAATGTGCCAAAAATAAGATGCTGCTGGTTCTTTTTGCTACTAACATTTTCATTGCATCTGGAAACGCATTCTTAATTTCATAAATGAAAATACTTAGAAAAATGAAAATACATACCCTTAGCGATTTTCTGCATTATCTGAGATAACTGCTTACGGACATCTCTGGCAAACGACATTCCTCGCACCTTCATTCAGTTGATCCCAGAATAATTACATATATTATGCATTGAACAAATACAAATTAAATAAATGTGTGTGTGTGCGCGCTTACGCAGATCACTTCATATCATAGTACGGTATGAAAATTAGTAAATAAAAATGCAAGTACGCATGCTCATCAAGAACAAAAAAGGAATATGTTTCTTTCCCAATAACCCATGAGATTATTTCTTTTAGGGTCTGTTTGGGAGGGGGGTTTTGGAGGGCTAGGTCTAATTTTAAATATATAAAATATATAAATTTTTATCTGAGATTTTTAAAAAATTGAAAGAATACCATGATATATGATCAAATAGCAATTCAATCACACTTCATTCATTTTTAGAAACATTTTACATCTTGCTTAATTTAGAAGGAAAACAAGTCCTCCCCAATATCCCCCTTCCAAACAGACCCTTAAGGATATATCATCTGAATTGGGCGTAACAAGGATATTATAGCCTTCTAAGTTCTAACCTAGGTTGTCAATATCGGGTAGCAGTCAGCCCTGAAACTAGAATAACGGAATAGGCTATAGCCCATTGCAGCTCAGGCTCTAGCAGCAAGGTGAGATGGCTGCAAAGGTGGTTCAAATGGCTGTCGCGAGGCTGGGTGTAGAGCATTAACTCTGAAAAGTGAGAAGAAAGTGAGTCCAGGGTTGTTTTTGGACACTCGTCTCGACCCTGATCGACAGCAATAGCGCCAAAAGACCCCAGCCTCGTCTTTGTAGTGTCATGTAGTTGTAGTCAATGGTGGATAGCGGGTAGCACCGCCAAGTCAAAGCTTACGAACAATACAAAAATATATACCATACACAAAAGCTAAAATATAGAAGAATACACAACATTTAAAGACATATTCATAACTGAGAGGAGTGCTAAGAACACTATTTTCAACAATCTCTAACACTCACTCTTTTATTTGGTTAAATCAATGTGGGTCCCACACAAAGTGGTAGGACCCATATTGATTATAGGCAATAAAAAAATCAATGTGGGTCCCACACAAAGTGGCAAGACCCGCATTGATCTTAGTCAATAAAAGAGTGTCAAAAGGAGAGGGTTCTTAGCATTTCTTTCATAACTAATTACCAAAGTTCATTGCTGCCAATATTCAAACCCAACGTGAAGGCACGAGTTTTAGCCTCCAAGGCTTAAATAACTCATAAGAATTTAAAATAAACAATACAAGTGATTCTTTTAATGGACCCACTAGATCAAGGTGAGGAGGGGAGACGAAGCAGCTTAAGGTAGGGAAAGGAGTTGAATCTGTATCGGAGGAGAAGAAATGATAAAACCCAAGAGTGCCCTATTTTGCTGCCATTGAGAATTTTAGGGTGAAATGACCAAAAAGTCCAATAAAATATAGAATTTTACAATAAATTTAGTGTAGTGGTAGCTGCATCGGCTATTCGGCAACTATCAGACCGTTATTTCGCGGTTATTGGTGGAGCAGCAGCCCTTACTCAAAACCGCAGTGCAATGGGGTTTTGCCTAGCTCCTAGGGGCCTCTATAATGTCCCTTTCTTGAGGATATTTTGGGGTTTTTGAGGTGCCTCTCCTGGTCAGCCCATGCAGCATCACTCTTGGCTGCGATTTCTGGCCGTGATTGTGACCGCCATGGCCGCACCTCCAATATGTGACACCGGGGTTGGAGAATTGTACCCACCAGCTGCTCCACACTGCTATGCACAACAGCGCCACGTTTGGAAACCTACGTTCTAACTAAATATTTTAACAAACATCAATGCAAGAGTTCCGTCGCAAATTTATACATTTGATCATAGAAATTCCAGAATGCATGTCGGTACCTGCAAGCCATGATCTTTGCACCAACCAATGTCATAATCAGTTTGATGCCAACGCTCGAATATCTGCAGTAATTGGATGTGGTCACCCAAGCCAGAACCATCAGGAAGGTTAGATATTGGACGTTTCCTCTTTTTCTCAGTTTTGCTGCACATAAAATGAATGTTGTAACCACTCGGTCCTTGCCAATGTATAGATGTACAAACCTCAAGAAAACAAAAGATCTGGATCATTTGTATATTTTTGGCTTTTATCTTTTGTTTGGTTGATTTGTAGTATTAGTAACTATTTTTAGTGCTTGTTTACAGGGAATGCTAACGTCGTTCACCTTAGAGGGGAAGTTAGCATGAACATTTTAAATTGGACCAAACCAAGTAACCTGCACCTTTCCTTTCAAGAGTAGACGAGACTTGAGGGTATTTAAGTCATCTAAAAAATTGATTGATATGTTTTTTATTCCCTTCCAAACTATTTAGCATGCTTGACTTGATGTTATTAAGAGAGTGTGACTATATGAGAGCATGAAAGATATTGTAACCACATGTTTTTTGATAAAGGGAGTAACTTTTTCAGTCTAATTGAAAATGTGAAGAACACTAACCTCTGCCCTGGTAGCAATGCAGTTTCAGATGATAACATGGCAGCAACAGTCAAAGCCTCAGTTATACAACCATGATTGTTTGCTTCCATTAAAGTTCTTGACAGGGATGGTTCTAACGGAAGCTCTGCATTGAATTGAGAAACAACTCAGAGAACCAAGAAAAGTACTCATCCTTAATATTTGGATTAGGAAAATGCATAGATAAAAAAGAACAAGTTTTATGGTCAAAACTGAGAATAACTTTCCTCATCAAGCCTGGAAATAAACACACTTCTATGAACATAACAATGATAGGAGAAAAGTATAATAGTAAAGGCTCTAATCAAGACTAGCGGAAAGACGGGCACGGCGGTGTCTGTCTGTCCGATTTTATTGTTGCGTTCCATGGTATATTGCATGTGTGTGTATACTATTATGTTTTATTGTATAATTTTTTTTTAATTTAATTTATTTGCTTGTGTCGGTTTCAAAATATCTATGGTATATGACTTATCTAAACTTCAGTTACAACACTCGTGTGTTTTTTTTTTTTTTTTTTACTTTGGAAAAGTATTGTCGTGCTAAGGAAAAAAAAATTACAGAAAAATGTCTAACCAAAATCGGTAGTTCCCCTTATTGGAAAGTAGAGAAGTATAAATGATGAAGATAACAAAATTGCATTATTCATGATTCCCCCACCCCAATATTTAAAGTTTAACACTAAAATGTAAAGAAATAAGTACCAGCCATTTTTCTTCCGACACTTGTAATTGAACCATTTTCATCAATAGCGTCAATCAGATATAATTGCTTCAAGGCATCTCGTAAGGATTCAGCTGCAGAAAACATGGTTACACAATCACCGAGTTATACTTGAGCAAAACCTATTAAAATGTCAAGGAACGATGATGAAGAATGTTTTTAGCACAAGAAGTAATTACATAAAACAATATAATCCAAGTACTACCCCGAACCCGCACCCACCCCCAAAAAATGAAGAAAGAATGAATGAAAAGGCAGAGGAAAAAAAGAGCCGAAAAATTGAAATTTCTGAGATAACATAAAAGCAACTTTACAAGATCAACAAGACTTGTTTAGTCACTTAATACTGCAAGGAACAAAGGAGTCAATTTACATTTAAACTATAAGAAGATCTTACGTGACGGAGAATCAAGGAAGTCAAATTTGAGAATGTCAATATCAGGGAGGTCCAATGACTTCAAGTAAAGCACACTGCCGGCAAGAGAAGATCTCTGAATTTCAGGAACTGTAACGTCCAAAAACTCATCATGGTAGATTTGGGAAGGATATAGACGGTAGCATTTCCCTGGTCGTGTTCGTCCAGCTCTGCCTGCCCGCTGATTAGCTTGCACTCTGCAATGTCAAGAAGTACATTAAATTTAAAGCTTATGAATTCATTATTTCAACAAACAAAAAAAACTGATGTTGTAATTGTTAATGAAACAAAAATCCTTTTAACCAATGTCTATGATTCTTTTGTTTCCAGTAATAAAAAATGACTCGAGATGCATTTAGTTGGTATAAACCACACTATGTTCAATAAAATAGAACTTCATATATGATTTGCTTGTGTATAAAAGAAATAAAAAAGTATTGCATCAGTGAGTAGATGCTTCATGCCACAATAAGATATGAAATTATTCATTGCTTACTTGCTAATTTGAACAACATCAAGGGAATACATCCTACTAGATGGATTGTACTGCCTCTGCTTTACATACCCAGAGTCAATAACATACCTACATTCGTAAAATTAATTAAAAACAATATCAGAAACTGCAAGTACACAAGTTGATGTGCTTTATCTGAAGGACACAATAATTGCCAAGATACAGCAAAACGAAGCAAAAGCTCATAAACACTCCAAATTACAAGGGCGAATTCAAATGGCAAGAAGAGCATATTTGTTGTTGCACCTCAAAATGCAAAATAATAAATTCATTGTGTTTTTTTTCCTCTTTGATCATTACAAAAAATGGCATCATGCATTTGAAAACTGCATCGTTACATGTCTCAAATCATATGCAGTCCAAAAGAAAAGCAACCACACATCCTATTGCATGTGGTTTTTCAAATCAAGCCAAAAAGAAATAGAACACATCACTGGCTACAATGTATACTGAACATTTGTATTCTTGTTATGCCAACAATATTTTCATCCTCTAATGGGTGCAACACTAACCGATATTCACAGAATTGATTTAATCGTGTACCTTGTCCGCACATATTCAATAAATGAAGTTTAGGGACTCGGGTTTTTCAAAACATTTTTAATCTCTTTTCTGACTAAGACAAAAATAAACAGGCTACAGAAATAAGAACCATTTGATTTACTGCAATGAGTAATATCAGCAACAGCAAAAACAATAATGTATAATAATTTATCTTCACAAGGATATATAACTTAACTAGTATGCATATATTAAGTTAAGTTTAAAATTTAGATTGAATTTAATATTTTAACTAAAAAAACAGCGCCCTTACACTACACCATCAACAGTCAAAGAAGTTTCAGCAATATTTGTAGCAACAATGATTCGTCTGCAATTTGGAGGTGGAGGACTAAATACACGCACCTGTAAGATTATATAAGACATGCATGAGTTTCGAATCCATGTAGAAAAACCTTCAAATTTTCTTTAATAATATAAATATATCAAACACCAACAATTGTTTACTTTGTGTTTTTCCTAGATGAATATCATTTCAAGAGTTCATTGCAAGCTAAAATGATTTGACAATTGACATATGATTATGGAGCAAATAAGGCAAGTAAAAAGTCGAAATAGGAAAGAACTAGGATAAATCCTCTCGAGATAATTCAATGACAAATTATCTTTTTATCGTAAGAAAAATCTTTCCCTGATGAAACATGAAGGAATTTCACACCTCTGTCATCATTTCCCGAACCTGTGCAAGAGCACGGGATCTTTACTGGTATCCAAGAAAATTTTACGTATGATAGTTAATCGAGTTCAATGTAAACCAAACTAAAAAGAGAGGTAAATTATAATGCCTTTCCAGATAATATCAAAAATAGTTTCTTAGTAATGTATTAGACATGCAACATTACATAAATTTAGAGAAGATTGATACCTAGAAATAACAGATACAACACGAGACACTGATACAAATATACAACACAATAAGAAGTGGGGATACGAAAACTCTGGAAAATTACAGGACACGGCATAGCTATAATACTACATGGATACATGTCCAACATGGATAGGGCACATTACAAGTACTAATTCAAAGTAGCAATTCTGTGCTTCCCTTTTTTTTTATAAAAACTATTCGGTTCTTCCTTGACTGATTGTATTTGGAATAAGCAAATCTTTCGATTATGAAGATTGTATAAAATTAAAAAAACTACTTACCTGCAATTCAGGTGGCAAAGAACCATGTAGAGGAAAGATTATAGCATCCATGCAGGAACCTTCGTCGAGAGCACGGACTTTTTCTTCCATTTTCATTACCAACTTCTCTATGTCATCCTGCATATAGCTCATCAAAACTTGTTCAACAATTACATCATAATAGAAACTAAAGGGTTTAAGATTTACACTCTAGAGTAGAAGCTATTATAGTGGAAACTCATATAACAAAAATGTTCACCTGTCCAGTCATGAATATCAAAATATCCCCTTCCGGTTGACGTATATGTATATCTGCAAAACCAATCCCTCGTGAAAAACTGGAAGAAACAAAATTACAGATATAGTAAATAAGACAGATGAAATGGAGTGTGTTGCAGTACAAGTCTAAACTTATAAACCTTGACAGCCTTTACTAACTTCCTACTTGAAAAGTTATCAGCCATTCAATCAGCAAAGGAGGAAAAAAAATGAATATGATTTTTACATCTCAAGAACATGCGAGTTTTGAAGTTAAGATTGAAAATGTCTCCCTCTCTTGGCAGCTTATTTACATATAAGCAACAACTTAAACTATAGTCATCCTCTTTTCAATAGCTTAGACCAGTTTTTTAGAGAGATAATATGAATATATGTCAAATAGATATGTAACGCATTATCTTTTATCAATATGTAATAAAAAAGGCAAATACTTAATAACATTTCTGCAACAATGTTTACCTAACTATAAATTTATTTACACACACAAGCAGAATACAATACATTATTAATTAATTACATGCAGTATGATTATTAGTTACAGCCGATTATGTTAGAATGAAGATAGGGTTAAAATTTCACATCATACCAAGAGCTGTTTTAAGAGCTGCATCGAGATAGTTCACAGGCCGCTCCTTGCTATAAAGAACCTCAACAGGATACAACTTCCCAGGGATGTTCAATACAGGGCAATCTCGAAAGAACTTCGATACTTTATCACCATCAAGCGTAGCAGATGTGATCAACACTTTGAGATTGGAGGAACGAATTTTCACCAAACGTTTCATAAGCCCCATTAATATATCTCTGAACACAAAATCACCAAATTGCATGAAACAACATTTGTCCAAAATTCAAATGTATGACACAAACACCTATAACAATTATAGAAACTAGTATAATTGAATGTAATTATATTGTTGGACAATAATCTGTGTCAGACACGAGACACACCTTCAATCTAAAGTGTCGGTGCTACAAAGGAGAAAGTGTCTTACGTGTTCAAACTCCTTTCATGAGCTTCATCCAATATGATAACAGAATAATCATTTAGTTCAGGATCAGCTAGACTTTCACGGAGAAGAACACCATCAGTTAGGTACCTAATCAAATCAAATTGAATCAAATTGAATGGACTCAATGAACAACTATAACACACGAATTGAGAAATTGAGAATGAAACAAGTAATTACTTAATGCGCGTGTTGCGTGAAGTTCTATCTTCGAATCGAATGGCGTAACCTACTTCTTCTCCAAGCTGAACACCGAGCTCTTGAGCAACTCGTCTGTGAAAGGAAGATGAGTTAAAACGATGTCGTCGTGCGCTAAGGTTAGTTGGAAAGTTGAAAAGGGAATTGATACAGACCTAGAGACGGAGACGGCAGCGACACGGCGAGGTTGAGTGACGGCGATTTTGGAGTAACCGCGGCGGTGAAGCATCTGAGAGAGTTGAGTGCTCTTACCGGAACCAGTTTCGCCGATGATGACGGTGATGGAGTTGTTTTCTACGGTTTCGATTATCTTTTCTTCGTATTGGACAATCGGAAGGGTAGCCATTTTTTCTTCTTTGAAACCAGCCGGTGGGAAAAGATTTTCAAATGGTTTTAAAAGAGGAAATCAAGTTTGATTTCAAATGGTTTCAAATGCTTTTACTGTAGATGCTTTTACTTGCTACTGGGTTTGTATGTGTATGAGTATCTCTTTTACTAGTTATTTATTAAAAAAAAAAAAAAGTGGAGTGTTATTACAACAAAAAAAAAAAGTTGATATTTACACGAAAATCAAAGCAATAGAAAGATAAAGTAAAAATAATGTGAGTATAAGAGAGAAAGTTGTTGCAAAAGTTGTCACAAAATTGATATTTAAATATCATTTCTCAAAAAAAAATCACTTTGTTAATAAATACAGTAACAAAATAATCATTAATAAGTTGCACTAATCTCTAAAGAGAAACAATGAGTAGAGGGATAAACAGTCGTACTCGTGGGTTGAGGCAAGAGGATTTATTTGAAACCTCGTAAGTTGCACTAATCTTTGTTTGAAGCTTAACGAGGCTTTGGTTAACAAATTTCATAAGAAAAATTCTAACTAATGTCCTAAGACACTAATTAAATAGATAAATATAGTAATAAAAAGTTGAAGGTTCTATATTCAAACTTTTAAAAATACTCCCTCCGTCCCTAATTATAAGATCTTTTTGAGAATTTTTTTTGTCCCTTTTTATAAGACCCCTTTGTTATTTCCAACTACATTAATTATTTCTTTACATACATGCCCCTATTTATTATACATTTTTTTCTTCAATCAACAATAAATAACATGTTGAAAACATAAACTAACCTTCTTTCTTAAAGGATAAAATTGTAAAAACAATAGTGATTACAAACAACTTTAATACAAATATCCACTATCTTAATTCCCGTGATTTTTGCAAAAGGGTCTTATATATAGGGACGGAGGGAGTATAAAGAATACTTATTTCAATATAAAACTTTACATTGCATGTTATGGTGTAAAACAGAATGCAACGTGAGTTAACTTATGCTGTTATTGAGCAGGAGTTAAGTCTTATGAAAATATGGGGAGAGTAGAGGTGTCAGATGGGTTGGGCCGACCCGAACCCAAGAGGCCCGACTACATAAATGGATCAGCCCAGCCCGGCCTGGCTCAATTATAATTGGGCCGCTATTCTAGAGCCCGGCCTGTGTGGGTTAGCTGGGCCTGACCCGTTTATTTTTTACTTTTAAAATTTATTCATTTTTTTTATATATTAGTCACTCACCACTATTTTTTTCTTAAAATATGATTTGATGAACATAAAAGTGTAAGTAATTTTTACATGAACATTGAATATTAATGAATCTCTATATTATTCATTCAATTAAATATATTTTTTTATTGATAAATTTTAAAATAGTTGATAATTTTTTTTAAAAATATACTATTTTTTTAACAAAAAAAAATCAAATTATATAGTAATAATGGGCCGGCCCAAATTTTATATGGGCCAAAAAAACCCGAGTTTTTTTTGGGCTAGTTTTTTAGGCTCGGTTCGGCCCAAAAATATGGGCTTTTGGACCGGCCCGTTGGCCTGTCCATTTTTTTACAGCTCTAGGGGTGGGAATGAGCAATTTTAAAAGGTAGAAAAACAACTTTCTATAAGAATATCTTTTTATTAGGCCTTTCATTTTAGTAGTTACTACTTACACCTCCATAATTAATAAAATTTTATTTTATTTTATTACATGTAGGGCTACAAACCGATAAAAAGACAAAAGCTACATGGAATTCAAAAGAGGGATAGATAATATTATTATGTCAAATCAAATGAATCTAAATGAAAATTGATGCAAACAAGACTCGAAATAGTCTAATTTTATCATTCAAAAAGGACCTATAATTTGTTAAGACATTTGCACGTCAATTAGCTTCACGAAAAGAGTATTTAACAACGACCTCCCGCTCTAAATCAAACATACGACAAATATTTTTAATGAAGGACGATGTTTAACTAGAGAATCCAAATTTAGCAACCATTGGAGAGTCCACATTTAACTCTACCGTCAAAAACCCCAATTTTATAGCATACCTCAAAGTTCTGTCATATAAGTACTATACAACCGAATATATTTGGCCAAACTGTCAAGCCATTCACCATCACTACCCTTAATATTACCACCACAGACTGCTCTCTTCTTATCTCCATAAGAGTCATTGGTGTTCAACTTAACACGTCCAACATGGTAATCAGACAATCTGACGTAACATATAACACATTCTCAATAATGCCGCCACAATACCTACTCGTAGCACTTCCAATTCCCATTCTAATCTTTGTAAAATTCGTCAAAGTCCGTCAGGCCGCATAATCCAAATAAAATGTCTCACTCATAGTTAGAGAATTCGGTACAATAACTAGAGATCCGCAAACCAATTGGCATGTACTAGTTTGCGGTACTTTTAAGAATTGGTACTCGTTAATTCCCTACAAAGTTCACAGGTGGTGACGTACCAAGCGTATCAGAACATAAAAAACATTTCTTGTTTACTTGAGCGGAATCAAGCTCAATAAAATAAATCAGTTAAGAGATTGGTTTTAACTCAACTTGCCTTGAAAAGCGATCTTCCCATTATTAAAAATAAAAATAAAAAAGAGGTTCAGCTTAGCCCACATGTACATGGAAGCAAGGAAGTTGTTGTACTTAGCACCCATGGTTCATCCCTGCTTCTATAGTGTTTTTTTTTTTTTTTTAAAGAGATGAGATTCCAATAGAAAAAGGTGGTATAACTTACAAAACTGTTAAAACCACAAAATAAGAACAAATGAAGTTTTGAGGGATTAGCCTATATTTTACACCCTCAATACAAATAAACCCTAACGAGCAATATAGGTCATGGGAACTATAAAAATGTATGTGGGACTAATTCATTGTTCAATCTCATTTTAGAAAGAAAAAAAATGTATTATGACATAAATATAAGATTGTTTTTTTAGAAATTTAGATGAACTCTTTTTTTTGTCAACTAGCTTATTAGTTAGAGCGGAAAGATGTGGGACTAATTCATTGTTCATTTTTTGACCTAGAATCACTCCACATTTTTTTCCCTTTTTTTTCTTCCATTCTAAATAAGTGATTTCTACATTATCAAGTTTTTTCTATTGTATTTTTTCATGATTTCTGGTCGTCAGAGTGCGACGTTGTGTTGTTCGTTGTCATGTGCGGTGTTGTTTGAATTTGTCTCTTGTTGCGGTGTTCGTTTGGTTCCTACTGAAAGAATGAGTATTTTGGTGAATTAGATTTTATGATATTATATATAGGCATTTTGTCGTTGCATGTTATTAACTTGAGTTTTGTGAGTTTGTTCGTAGATTCACCCTTTTTGTTTTTAGCGATGTTAATCATGTTGTTGTATGTGATACATTTTATCAATTTGAAAGAATGAATATCGTTTTCCTTTTGTAAAAAAAAAATTTACACGATTTTATAGCAGTTTATGATAAGTTAATTCAAGTGACTTATATATTGTTTGTTTTTACCTCAAGTATACCTCTACAATCTTAATTGAAAATTATATATTAATTAAATGCATTTTTTTATGTCATTTAATAATTATAAATTACTTCAACTGCTTTATAAAAAATACAAATTCAATAAATTGGTTTATCCATTATAAGTTGGTTAGGGGGAAGCACCAATATTCTCTTGATTATAACTTGAATGCAAATGTTATCTATGACATGCAACTTCTAGTTGTTTGGAGTGTTGAGTCGAATTCTACAACTACTATAAAACATACTACCGTTAAAAATAATTTCATCATAGTTGTCTCTAAATCTGATAAGAAGTTATGTATCCAAAGAAAATAAGATCCGTATAATACTTGCTCCAAATCCTCTGATAAATGATCTTGATTAAGTTTTTTTTTTCCTTTATGTGGCTTGGTTCCCTTAATTTAGCAACTTTAGTTGTCTTTTGTTTTAATCCAAAGTTTGATGGTATTTTATTATTTTGCTTTATTTTTGTTTGCAACAAATTGAAACGTTAAATAGTTACCGGATTCAAGTGGTTAATTGTCAAAAACTTGAGACTCGACCTACCTCTCGATGAAACTCTAATTTTAGATGGATCACATTTCTCTTAAAATCTGGAGAACTAACACAATACAAATTTGAAATCATTAAGTTACAACTTAACCTATGTAGCTCCGACCGAAAAATAAATAAAATCCCTAAATTTGTGTATTAATTAAAATATAAAATATAAATTCCTTCAGTAAAGTCAAGTGAAATTCTCATGCTCTCTGAAATCACAAGAAACAACAACAAGAAGAATTTTAACCATGTGAGTTGTTCATTTATTTGTGTTATAAAATGCATGATCAAATGCAATTCATTATCAAATGTAGGAAGCAACATATGTGGTCATATTGCATGTGTAGCAGTTGCAATTGCAATTAGTATGAATATATCATTTATAAATACTACAAACTAAATTACTCAAACCAATTTACTTTCAATTGAGTAAAGCAAAAAAATAAAGTTATTTTCATTTCAAATCATGTATTCGAGTTCCAACTCAAGTGATGATGAGAAACCCTATAAAAAAGGCTTGGCAAAGGCTGTCTACAAGGGAGAGTAGTCTGACAACAACAGCGCTAAAGACATAAATTTATAGGAGTAGTGATATTTGTACATCTCTTTAGTACAACTCTTATGACAACTTTGATTTTCTCTTCTTTGATTGGCCAACAATAATAGATAGAGAAAAAGAAAGAGAGAGAATAAGAAGATAACGTGAGTATGAGAGAGAAAATTTTCAAAAAATTGTTAGAAAATAGTTGTACAAATATCATTTCTTAATTAATAGACACTCGCCTTGGAAAGCAAATATATATATTTATACAATTGAAAAGATGGTTTCTAAAAGAGATAGTATGAAGTTTAACATGCAAATAGTTTTACCTTTGAATTAGGCTTGTTTTAAAAAAATATTTTTTGAACATAACTAAATACTCGACGTTAAGGAATAATTTGTTTTTATGTCTCATTTCTCGCGATGACCCATCAACTTGTTTTTGCCAATTTATAATTTTTACTTATAGATGGGTTATGGTCTGCAATGTTCAGCTGTAAATTTGTACTGAAATAAAGCTAAGTTTGTTTACCTAAATTTGAAATAAATTTAAGTTTGTATTGAAAACAACTTTTTCTATACTCAAGTATGTGATAACATTGCCTATTATATATATATATATATGTTTCAATTTGTTAAGAATTTTTTTTACTAGTAAGTTTGCAACTTAATATCGTACACGCAGAGAGGATAGGGAGGTGTAGTAAGAAGCAATCAAAAAGCAAAGAAGATGAAAATTTCTCTAAATATTCACATAAAATATAAAATTGAAATTGATTAAACTACGCATAATTTTAATTTATAAAAGAAAAAAGGGGCATTGTTGTCCAAATGTAGGTTATTAACAAAAGAAACAAACTCGAAATATGTTTTTATATGTACAATCGATGGATAGAGGTAAGGGCCGAAATACACTTGCAACAATAGGTTAACATCAACCTCTATTCATTAGAATAAGTTTATAAGTTTTTATTGAAAAAATAATATGAATATACAAATGAAATGTTTAGTTGTAAATAGTAACATTTGTAGTTATTTTACATTAGTATGAGAAATGACACTCTTCGTACTAACTATCTTAGACGGAACTTAATTTTAAGTAATGGATTTAATACATGCTAAAACTCAATCAGTGTCATAAACTCAACCTTTGAAAACTATAAAGATCATACCACCAGATTTGTTGGCATTAAAATCGAAAATACTATTATGAATCAAAAGATTTATTGAAATATTTTTTGTATACATTTGTGTTTATTGCGTTTATTTTCATTGTTTCATGTTTATAATTGTGAGTCTAAGTTAGTAAAGTGGATATAAGTTAATAATTATTTTTTCAATGAAAGTTATAAAAGTAATCCTTAAGTTATCAATTTTAAATAATAAAGATGATTGATAGTATGTTTTTGAATGATATATTACAACATGAATGGTACTTTAATAGTTTATTTTCTTTACCACAAATGACTTTTAGTATTTTTATTATATGAGGCAAAGAACTATTTATTTTCTTCAATTTGGTGGAACCACTCTGTCAATTCATTGCTATGTTAATTGAAGAATAATCGTGTTTGTTATAATTCACCTTCTTATTAATGATAGCACATTAGGTGCATGTGTAACTTTATTGCTCTAAAAATACAAACTCAAGTCAAGTATTATTTTAATTATATCACATTAGGTGCATTAAAAATATATTTATCACAATAACTTCTTTTATCTCATAAAAAGTGTCTCATTCACATTTTTTTTAACTCAAAATAATTGACATGTTAGAATATCAATGCAACAATTTTTTTAACTATTACAATCTTATTAATCCTACGAGTTCTTAAGTTGATGTATTTCTCATTTTATTATTATAAATAAAAATTAACTACATTTAAACTATTTATCGTTATCATTTTT
This sequence comes from Medicago truncatula, assembly GCF_003473485.1. Classification (NCBI taxonomy): domain Eukaryota; kingdom Viridiplantae; phylum Streptophyta; class Magnoliopsida; order Fabales; family Fabaceae; genus Medicago; species Medicago truncatula. The sequence continues at coordinate 38,537,479 of NC_053049.1, forward strand.
AACATACCCTTCATTTAATTTGAAAACATTTCGAATAGTTGAGTGATGTTTTTTCTAAATATAAGAAAAATGATATTTTAGTAAATTTAACTTATATATTTTATATGAAATCTAGAAAAATAATTTTATTAAACTAAATTTTTTAATTATCATATAAAAGTATTAAACTATTAAAATCATACATTGTGGAACGAATGAAATACTAATTTTATTTACTATCAAAATTATTATAACTAATTCATGCACAATCCAATTAAGATATTTTTATGAGACCAAAAAAGTATTTGTTTTTGACACGTTGCTCGTTGTTGAAGAAGGGTCATGAAATACATTAAATACGTGTTTGTCACAAATAATAAGATTAAGATTTGTATCTATTTACCAAAATGTCATGTTAAAAAGACCAAACATAACATACAAAATTATAATAATGTCATTATTTTAAGGGTCTTGCTAACAAGTGCCCTTCATGCCCTAAGGACACGCTTGTTAAGAATACAAAAATGGAAATAATTGGTAAATTTTAAGTATAAAATATTACTTTATAAAGTTTCAATGCATTGAATACATAATTTACAAGACAAAATTTCTTCTTTAAACTTCTTAACAATTGCCCTTAAGACGCTTGTTAACATTTCCCTTATTTTAACGTATTGAGTTTTGGAGAGAAATTGAAGTTGGAGACCATAAATTACAAATATGACCTTTGATGGTCAGATTAGGCAAGTCTATCAAATCGTTTACCAAGTAATAAAGTGATTAGTAGAGTATCGTATCCATAGAGACTGTCGTTTCGTCCAAACAATCCACGTTACTTATTTTAAATTGACGATATAAAATAAAAGAGTTAAAGGGTTAGAGATTGCAATTTTTATCTTTTTGCAACATAGCATGTTACCTGGTTTGCTTGCAGAAAAGTAAGCAGCGGTTAGGATTCCTTGAATCCCCCTATTCATTTGTTGGATATTAAATAACATTCATGTCACATTTATTTATCTTAAGTAAACTATAAAATTGATGAGGTCGTTGGGACGTTCTAACCTAATCGATTGTCAAGATGCACATGCTGATCACACGATGATCCTTACGTGTGGGGTCTATACTATCTCGGTTGACTAGGTTTAACCCTCTAATATTTAGTTGGATTTACTGGTCAGACACACTGATCCTTACGTGTGGGGTCATACTCCCTCAAAGGTAATTGAAACATAGACTTTATATTGACATTCTTAAATTTCTAAAGGCAATGAAGACTAATGTTCCTAAAGGGGTTTCCCATCTATGAATCTTAGGACACTCATAACGCACTCTCTCTCTCTCTCACTCTTAATAGTTCTACAAACAAGCAACACTATCAGCGTCTACCTTACCAAGGGTTTAAGAGAACGGTTTTATTAGGTCGTTCACTCCCTAGAGACACTTGTTTCCTTAGTTAAGAATTACTAGTTACATCGTAGGTTCAGTAGATATTACTCAATATTAGTAATGTCACATCTCAAGTACTTACTACTAGGGTCAACGCGCTTTCAATATCTTTCATCTAGATTCTTAACTAATTACTTTCTAGAGAGGTAGATATAAATATCAAGATATAAGCATTAATATTAGACCATGTCACAACCTAAGTACCAAATATAGGGTTGCGCTCCTTTGAAATAAACTAATCCTAATAAAACTTAATAGTGAACACAAAATAAATAAAATATAAATGACATTAAATTAAATAATTGGTTTAATTGCACTTTTTCCCCCTATAGTTTGTCAATTGTGCGATTTTGCACCCCATAGTTTTAAACGAGCGATTTTGCACCCTATAGTTTCCCCCTTTCTGATTTTATGGTCCCCATGACATTTAGTGCTGATTTTTATCAATTAATGTGTGCCACGTGTGTAATTCCATTTTTTAAAAAAATAAAAAAATGGTATTTTTCAGATTTTGAGAGAAGGAGCACGTGGTTTTTCAGATTTTAAGAAGAAATATCACGTGCCTCGTTCTCTAAAAATCTGAAAAATACAATTTTTTTTTTAAAAAAAAAATGGAATTACACACGTGGCACACATTAATTGATAAAAAACAGACATATCAGCACTAAATGTCATGGGGACCATAAAATCAGAAAGGGGGAAAAATATAGGGGGCATAATCTCTTGTTTAAAACTATGGGGTGCAAAATCGCACAATTTGCAAACTATAGGGGGGAAAAGTGCAATTAAGCCTAAATAATTATCCAACAAAATAAACATAGGTTCATCTTAGAACTCTAACCTAATAAGATTCAATTACACATAGTAACTAAAGACAAATTATTAAAGATAAAAACATACCCTAGAAAAACAAGGAGAAGATATAAAAACTCCTTTTGAAGCTCCTAGAATTGCCTTCATTTTGAACTGCTTCCGTTCTGAACGAGAAATTGTGAACGAGATAGGTTGGTATTCATAGTGAGAGTTTCCACCTGAGTTTGGGTTAAAAACGCGGGCTTTACCCATAAAAAAGAAGGAAAAGACGTTTTCGCCCCGCACATTTTCAGTGCACGGGGTGCACAACACATGCCCTAGGCGCATGTGAGTGCCTGGAAACCATTCCCTATGCGCATGTGTGTGCTTTCCGGATCCAAATTATCTGTTTTTCCGTCGTTTTAGGTGTTTCCTTCCGGACCCAAATTATCTGTCTTGGGACATGGGAACATAATTCCTCCCTCTGTAATGTTTCCTGAGGCCTCTTGAATTTCCATTCTTGATCTTCCCAAAGTCTTCACAAATCTTTGAAAGTTCTTGTTATGTTTCGGGAAGACTATAATTATAGACTCAAATATAGAAAACATTACAAATTTCTCAAAATCATTGCTCTAATACTCATCCTTTTTGCTGGTAAAATCTAATAAAAATGACTGAAAGACATGCTAAAAATAACGTAAGGTGGCATATCATCACCTTTGTTTAATGAATTGAGCTTTGGAAGGAATTTGGAGCTGCAGATTAAAGCAACTTTATATACATTAAGATTAAGATAACTAAAAAAAGTGTAAACGATTATATGGTCAAAAGTTAGTGGCTAACTTACTCCATTTTTCTAGATGGAATGAATTAGAAGCCTTATATACACACACTAGATCGCCGACCCTCGTGACACACAGGTCCCATGGTTTATTATATATGACACTAAATAAATAATTTTCATAGAAATACCAATAGAAAAAATAATAAACTATCAATAGGATTTCCTCAAAAAATAAAATAAACTAGCAATAGAAATAATAAACATTACCCAAATGCAATGAAAACATCATTGATTATTATAAATTTTGAAAATCTCCCCAATACATTTTTTTTTTGAAAATCTCCCCAATACATAACATTTGAAGTTACGACCTGTTACAACATTTGATACATATTACTTCCCAACAACTCAACGACAAATAGTGTTGGTAATCGAGCAACGTCCTATATGCACAAACGTCAAACAATATAACATTATCCTAAAGAAAATATTTAAACATGGATCAGTGAAATGTATAAACAAATCATGCAATATATAAATTACATAATTTATATCGAAAGATTATTGGGATATGATTTTCAAGAGAAAAAGAAAACGAATTTCTTCTCCCTCCTGACGATTCTTTCTCTTCCTCTCACACATATAATGAAGAAATTGTCAGGATGAACATCCTATTTGGGATTCACACTGCATTTTTCCACTTATATACGTTAGTTTCTAATGTTTGTTGTCATTTGGTCTATCTATAAAAAGATATTGAGAACAAATTTGTATAAAATAAAGTGTGAACCAAGTTTGTGAAAATAAACAAGAGGTCAAGACCATAAAATTATACGAAGTTCAAATCTCAGCTCCTCAATATTGCAGGATCCTTACCAACTAGAGTACGTTCACGGAACTACTGCACTTCCTTTAGAGGGGTATGTATCTATACCTTAGAAAATGTAGTAAGTTTTAACTAACACATTAGTAAATTTATTAATTTTTATTTTTGAAATAAAATGACAAATTTATTATCGTATCGTTCTAAAAAAAAATATTTGTTGTATATTTTCTCAATTTCTAAATCTGATTGATATTTGGCTAAAAAAAATAACGTTCTCCCGCCATTAATCCTGACAAGAACTATTTTCCGTTATAAGGAGGGTTGATTTTTTTCATGGGGCACTAAAGAAGTTAAAAGTGGAAATTTTAAATCAAAAATGATACTTTTTAAACTTTTAATGCTATGACAGCACAACTTTTAATACAAAATAATATTATATTTGTCTCCTTAATTAAGGAGCACCGGTTAACATTTCCTTTTTCTATTTAGACCATTTATTTTCCATTTTATATGTATAGTTTGATGTCTTAGCTAGATCATCAACCTAAATCTAACAGATCTATAAATTACCTCAAGCTGCAAATTAATTTACCTAAACATTTATTTATGGACTCTTAGCATATTTGTATCCTCTCCCACCATAGTCCTTCCCTCTCCTCAAAACTCTCAAACATAACCTAAAAATAATAATTTCTCCGTTCTCCAAAATTTTTAAACGGAATAAAAATGCTGGTATGTTAAGCAGGGCCGTCTTAACAAATTCATAGGCCCGGTTTTAATTTTATAAGAGATGCAAAAAAAATAAAAAATCTGGGCCCCAAAAAAATAAATAAGTTATTTTAAAAAAAAAATATTAAAAATCACACTTTGGTGAATCTTGAACACATGACCTCACACTCAACAAAAAGTGGCCATGCCACTAAAGCAAGCTGTACAAATTGAATTAATTTGCTTTTAATAGATATATAACCATTATTTTCGTGGCTTACATATAAAAAAAAAATATTTTGGGCCCCAAAAAATTGGAGGCCCGGTGTCGTCGCCCAGCCTCGACGGGCTATGGGCCGGCCCTGTGTTAATGTCATTACCAAACAATGCACAGTATTAATATTTTATATATTTCTTAATTCTTACACTATCAATTTTATTCGGGCACGTGAATGAATTCCTTAATACTGAGATACATTTCCTCTAGCTTCTCTTCTCTCATATGCAAATCCATAGCAGCTATTTTACTTAGCTGCTTTTCTGCCATTTTCCTATCCATAGGCTCCATTTCCTCTAACTGTTCTCTTGCCATTTTTATATCCATGGCCATCAAGGAAAGAGAGTGGATCAACTTCTGATATTCATCAAGATTTATGTGGGAGACACCAAAATCCTTCATCCGAGTCAATGACTTGAGAGCGATATCAAATTTCTGTAGCCTGCAATATCCAGCAATGAGCGTATGGTACAGCAGACTTACAATCCTCCTTTTTGCATTTGTCCAAGATCTTCCTAATATGTAACAAACCCTTTGAATGTGTAAAACCAAACATAAGAGGATCACAAATGTATACACCAATACTTTCCAATAGCATCACCATCTCCAAAACCTGTCCGATTTCCCCAGCTTTAACATAGGCTGTAATAATTATATTGATAACATATATTGATGGACGTTGATTGTCTGCAATCATTTTAAGGATCAACTTCTTGGCTGCTTCTAAATTTTTAAACCCACACAAGGCTCTGGCAACATGCATAAAGAGCGTTTGTTTAAGCCATTCTTCCCAGGCGTCCACCTCAGGGATATCATTCAACATCTCCAAAGCCAGATGTACCGTTTCCTTTCTTAAACAAAGTATTTTGATCGTATTCAATGGTAATAACATTTTTAACTTCAGCGACCAGTTTGGGTTTGTTTTGCGTTTCTCATTTGCAGCCATATAGAGAGCATAGGCTTCTTTAATCATATTTTTTTGAGAAACTTAACAAGTGGCCAATTATGTCACCGTTATCAGGAAGGACGGTTTCTGGATGAAGCAGCATCTTTTGACAGATAGAAGCGGCTTGGTGGGTCATATCAGTGATACATCTTGTGATCAAAAGAGCTTTCAGTGTAAAGGTGTATGTATCTCGATTCGGCACACATTGAAATGCCTCAAATTTATGAAAAACTTCGGGTGCAATCTTTCCTTGGTCCAACATAAATGCAAGGGAATGTAGGAGTTGATAGAGAATCCGTGTGTTAAGAAGTTTAGTCTCCCACAGAAAATACATGTCATTCTTCCTTAGATAAATATTATCTTCAACGGAACCACCACATATTGCTGAAACAAGGGATTCCAGAACAAGGGTAGTAATGAGATGTTTATAAGTGTTCCTCCTCCTCCAAGCCCACTTCATAAAAGTGGATAAGATTATGAGGCGAAACCTTTGGGGTTTCAGTTAATTTAGTTTGAGAAGAGGCTTCAATAACTTTGAGTACAAAATGGTGCAGTTGCTGACGCATAGTTTTAACGTCGTCCGAATTAACATTTGCGCACACAAAACCATAGCTATGTGGACGAGGAATACCACCAAGAAATGTGAGCTCATTCTGGAAACGATTGGGAGCAGTGAAATCATCATCAATGTCTTCATCACGACTAGGAGGAAGGTGGATGTATTCTTCATCACGAATTTTTTATTATTATTTTTATTTAAATAATGTGCAAAACAATATTCAAATGTTAAATATTTACACTGTTTTAAATGTTAAGATATATACACATAAGTATAATACTGCAATTGTTTGAAACGTACCAAAATAATGATTGAAACATTCAGAATCAATAAATATTATTAATGAGAATTGTTAACTGCCGAAGTTTTCAGTTTTCCTCGGTAGTTAACTGCAGCCGGTTCCATAATTCGGCAGTTAACTGCCGAGGGGTATTTCGGTAAATTACTCGTGTGACACACCCTTATGCAATGTGTCAACAACAATTCTCACGGACGTTTGGTAAATTAAAATCGGGTTAATATGTCTTTACCCCCTCTAATATATGTCACTTTTTGTTTTCCGCTCTATAAGATTTTTTTGTCAGATTTCGTCGTTGTAAATTTTTTTTTGTTTTAGAATACCCCCGGGCCAGCTGACTATGCATTTTTGCTGACGTGGCACGCTGAGTCACCTTTTTCTAATGACATGGCACGCTGACTGTGTAATTTTTTTTATTCAGTACACGCGGCATTTGTTATTTTTTTTTTAAAAATACAAAAAAAATCTAGAAAAGATTAATATATATCGAAATTCTCGAAAAAGTTATAAAAAAAAATCTGAATTAAGTTCCTCAAAAATTCTAAAAAAGATTAAGTTCATGAAAAAATCGAAATTTTAATTTTTTTGTATAAAAAATAAAAAAAAAAACAAACTTTTCAATTTCGAAAGAAAAGTTTGAATTTTTTTTAAAACATTTCGAAATATATTTTCTTATTATTTTAAAAATTCTTAAAATAATAATAAAATTCAAAAATAAAAATTTGATTTTTTCTAGGAACTTAATCTTTTTTAGAATTTTTTCAGAAACTTAATTCAGATTTTTTTTTTTTTTTTATAATTTTTTCTAAATTTTCGATACATATTAATCTTTTTCAGAATTTTTACTAACTTTTCTAGATTTTTTATCATTTTACCAGATTTTTTTCACGTTTTTAAATTTTTCATATTTTTTTAACTTTTGCGGTATTTTTTTTCTTCAGAATTGTTTTCATTTTTATTAATATTTCTAGAATTTTTTAAGATTTTTTTAAAAAAAAAATCAGAAATGCCACATGTACTGAATAAAAAAATTAAAATAATCACACTGTTAGCCCGCCACGTCATCAGAAAAGGTGACACAACATGCCACATCAGCGGAAATGCACAGTCAGCTGACCCAGGAGGGGTATTCTAAATTAAAAATATTTTACAAGGACTGACAAAAAATTTTTAAAGGGGAAAAACCAAAAGTGACATATATTACAGGGTAAAGACCTATTAACCCATTAAAATCCAACCAAATCCAGTAGTGAATTTGGGTGGGGTCAAAAGTGGATTACTTTTGACTCTGAGGTTCCATCCTATCTTATGGTGCACCCATGACAATAAAATAAAACTGAATATGTTAGGAACACACATTCAAAATCTAAACATATATTTTTCAACACACTCTTTTTGATTGGTTAAAATTCACATGGAACTCACCAAATTTATATGGGACCCACATGATTTGGTGTGACCCATGCGAATTTTAACCAATCAAAAAAAGTGTGTTGAAAAGTGTATGTTAGAATCAATTCACCGTAAGATATAGTAGACATGCATGATCTAACGATCCTCTTTTAATAAAAAAGATCAAAGAGTTTAAATTAAAAAAATTAATAGGATCGTCCATCATAGATATTTGGGGTTAAAATTAACTTATTTGACCAACGAAGGATAACTTGAGGGACCAAAACATGTGTTTTATTAGTTATGAGACTAAAATAAAAACTGAAAATTAATTAGGAGACCAATGGACCAAATAAACCTAATTTAAACAAAAAAAAACTCATAATTATATATAATAAACAAATAGCTCACACAATAATTAAATATAAACCCTTTTCATCTATAATTCTCAATCCTATTTTTTTTCAAAACACATCATTGATTCACAAGTAATTAACTCATATCTCCTTTGCTTAATCACTAGAGATGTTCTTCAATCTCATTTTTGAATGTTATTTTGGCCGCAGGGTCATATCTGAGGCACCACAAGCAGAACGACTGTCCTAGATCCCAAAAAATAAACATGAAATTTGGGCCTAACAAAAAAAACGGTGGCTTTGTTAGCCCGTAAAAAAATTACATAAATTCATTGAAAGTATTTCTGAATTTTTATTTAATGCAAGAATGTTCAAATAATTGGATAATGATGAATTAACAAGTGCCCTAAGGGCATTGTTTAAGGTGCCCTCAAAAGAATTTTTTTTTTGAAAAAATAAGTCAAACACATGTAAAAGTCATAATTATACAATTTTCAATATCAAAGTTATTACTTTAGGGTGTTTAAAAACACCCTAAGGGCATTTGTTAGCATTTTTATTAAAAAAAATCTTTCACAACTATTAAGGCTTCATTTTCTCGTAAGGTACCCTCATAAGGATAAAAAGGTTTTAAAATTTCTCCCCTTCCCTCGTGAACCATAAAATTCCTTCACTCTCTCTTCGAAACATATAAATATTCTCCTCCGTTTGAGTCAAACATACCCTTAAGATGAATAAGTGCATCTCTGAGATTAACTCCATCTCTGTATATATATTATATAATGTCATTATCACCTAAGTTAAGTTCACGGATACAATTCGAAAATATGTTTTAACTATCCTTCAAACAAAAAAAATTAGCTAAATTTATTATCGTATCTTTTTTAAAAAAAATATTATTGTACTTTGTCCCAAAAAAAAAATATTGTATGTTTTGTCAATTTCTAAATCTGATTGATAATTGGCTAAAAAAAATAACGTTCTCCCACCATTAATCCTAGCTGCCAGGATAGGAACTATTTGCCGTTATAGGGAGAGTTAATTTTTTCCATGTAGACCTTTATTTTCCTTTTTATATGTATAGTTTGCTGTCTTAGCAAGATCATCAACATAAATCTAACAGATCTATAAATTCTCTCAAGCTGCAAATTAATATACCTGCACATGGACTCTTAGCATCTTTGCTTCAAATCATATCACCAAATATGCCACCCACCAATTTCTTTTCTCATGTGAGTTTTCAATTTTTATATTATTATGTTGATGCATGTTTTTATGAGGAATTGCTGTTAATATTATGATTAGACTACTAATCTGAAATTGTGTTCTTCAAAACGTTACATTTCTCTGATCAACATTATTTTTCATCAGTTTTCTTTGACACCAAATTAATAGGTCATGTGCGTTTTCATTCCACGACTCGTTTGATTAAGTTAATTTGATCCAATTGATGAATTAATCTCTGCATAACATTACATGCCCAAAAATAATTGAAGCCCTGCATGTAATGAAACATGCAAAGAGAAGGATATGAACATATGCATGTATGGTTTGTAGTAAAACACATGGCATCAATCGTGTTTGCGAGATATATATTTTTTTTTTTGTTGAAAAAACATATCTCACAAACGTGATTGATATCGGATACAAGGACACAAATGAAGTCAATCAAAAACAAATTGTGAAAATTAAATTTTCATGATTCTTATGTAATCAATTTTAAGTCTCTATAATGATAATAATTAATGATATTAATTTTCAACTTTTAGGGGAATTTAATTTCTTTCTCATGTAATTATTTTAATGTGATTTCTCAGAAGAAGTCAAAGGCAACAAGAAGAATGAGTTCAAGGCAACGTCCCTTACATGCATGTGGAGTTTCAATCATAGCAATTGGTGACATTGCCATAGGAAAAACCCAAAATATCAATGGACCATTAGGTTCAACATTAAGAAACATGTCAAAATTGGCCAAATTTGTCACACCTTTAATTTATGCCATTCAATACCAATGGCTAACAATCCTAGCATTCATTGACGATCGCATCCTAGCAGCCGAAAACATCACAGAGAAATTGTTTCCTCCTTCAAGGTACGCGTTCGACAAAATCGATGAAATTGTGTTAATGATACTTTCATCGCCAGATAAAATCGATGGTGCATTGAACAAGTATGTCCCTGCAATAATCCATCATGTGCCATTATTGGAATGGACATTGAAAATTGTAATGTCAAAGTTGAATTGTTTGGATTCCAATTGGGGGAATGAAAATTCAAGTTTGAATGAGAAAACTATAGGTGTTGATAGGAATTGTTGCAATGAGAGTGAGTTAGAATCAGGTGCATCTGAGGAGTACCTTAACCTTCCAATGGATCCATCAAGTGTTGAAAGTTTTCCTCCTATACCAGAAGCTGAACCTAAAGGTGTTGTTAAGACAGTGTCTTGTAGTCACAACTTAAAAGGGTCATACAAAGAAGCATTATTGGAGAGTAGTGAGAAGAAAATGGATAATGATGAATGTCAAGAAAAAGAGATAAAAAGTGATGAATGTCAAGAAAAAGCGATAAAAAGTGATGAATGTCAAGAAAAAGAGATTAAAAGTGATGAGAAAAGTATTGAGAAAGAGTGTGAAATTGTTGAGAAAGTTGAGAAAAGTGAAACTGTGCCATATGATCCACTTATGGAGTTGTTTGAGTCTGCATGGCTCATGAATCCTGGCAGTTTCTGGGATAAAGCAGAGAAAGAGAGAGATTAGTACAATTAACTAGGATATTATAAGAGTCATGTACGACTATAGCATTTTCATGGCTACTTCAAAAATGTGAGTGCCTTTTTTTTTTGTAATTTGTTTTTCAATTGTTATTTGGGACTCTAGAAAGAAACTTGTAAATCAAGTTCTTTTTTGTTTTATGCAAATCAAATATCTTTCTAGTTCACTACACTTCCCTGCTTTATCTTCTTCTTATTAGTACTTTTTGTTCTGCGTAATAGGTTTGCCTGTATTGATTTATTTGAACTTATCTGGAGACATAACCAAACATTTGTGAGAGTGTTTGAGCTTAAAATTAATATTATGCTTAAGTGCATTTTTTGGACTGATTTTGGCTAATATCATTGTTATAAGCGACCTTGTTAAGGGATAAGGAGTTTCTCTGAGTAAGAGAATTAGTTTAATATATATTTTTGCCAATTAATTATCAATTATAATATATGGTTGTTTAGATATTGATCTCACAAACAAGTCCTTTGAAATCAATGGTGGTTGGGTTTATGGCAATGAGTCAGTCCACACACATCACAGCAAATCAAACATAGAATCTGGTTGATAGAGACACTTAAGTTTTTGTGCGCCATGAATTTTTAACAAATTGTCTCCAATGGCTAATAGGACAAAACATGTGGGTTCATCAAAATGAAAAACAAACAAGTCTTTCAAAAAATGCATTCTTTATTATATAGTCATTCTTTATTACTTGCTTACCTAAAGGGTAAACATTCTACTTTGATAAAATGATTTTTGTCTAAGTATCGTGTCATGTATGTTATCTAATTGTGATTATTTTATTCATAATAGTTTAAAATAATTTTAAATGGTATGTCAAGGATGATGTGTCTAAGATGAACTGGAGTTGAGATTTGAAATTGATGTGGAAAAATTGGTTAAAAGTGTGGGGCATAGATGCTCCAAGTAATTATGGTACAAGAATCCAAAATATTTATTTGGTCGTGGACTAAGGCCACTCAACAACGATGTTTATGTTCTAATTTATCAAAGAGTTTGAATTTATTGAAATTCACGTGGAACATGTTATTGACACCTCAATTGTAGAAGAACAATCCGCTTGTGTTTGTGTGTAAGCAACTCATCATTTCAGATCCCATCTTATGTAATGCAAAATACAACTAAACTAAGAAAAAGAATCTATAGTTCTTAGTGTATATACATAAAAGCCATTTTCATCAAATTCTAATGAAACTACCAAACCTCCATGACTGAAACACACATAATGAATTATTGCTCTAACCCTTCTCTTATTTCTTTTATTAAACATACTCTTCTTGTGATGATACCAAAAGGGGAGAGGCCTCCGTTTGTCTCACAATTTCGACCTATTGCATAATCTTATTTAAAAATTTCAGTTGGCTTTCCACTGTCTCTATTAAAAAGAATGCGCACTACCTATCAATATCTGGCCAAAAGAAGCGTGAGTTAAAGTTGAAACACTTGTGGAAAACAAAATAACTATGACATGATTTACATTTACATTAACTTCAAAAATGCAAATCCAACACTTGGATTGGAGAGATTGATGTTACAACATAGAGAAAAGCGAAAGAAGAAAACAAAATCCATAAAATTACACAGGCCTGTACATCTCTTCTTCGCTCTGGAAACCAAAAGGTAAGCAACATTGCAACCCCCTTAGGAACAGAAAGGGACAAGGGGATAAAACAGAGATATTTACAACCTACAGAAATTTTCAACACTGGTATACAGAATAGCTCTTGCTTCTCCAGAAAAAGCTAAAAGGTTTACCGGTCTTTCTTCTAGATATCGACTTACATAGAGGTTTCATTTCAGCAGGTGGCACAGACAAATCACTAGTTTCAGGAGGACATTGATGTACTTCAACAGGTGATTCATCCCGTCGCTGCTGTCGGAACAGCATCAAGAGTTTCTGAGCTTTTTCTCTCCCTCTTGGGGTCCCATTCACTGATATTGATACCAATGCAGGTATAACCCCTTCCTGCAGGACCATGTCAGAACATTGCTCACTTCTGTTGCACAAAATTAGGAGACAAGAGACAGCTTGCTCCTGCACTTCAAGCTCCTCAGTGTCCAATATGGAAGCCAATGCACTGATGAGTCCAGGATTCGAAACCATTTCCTCCCTTCCAACTTGAGAAGTGGCTAAATTTATCAAAACAGCTATACATTTTTCTGTCCATGTACAATCATCACTCTGGTCTACAAGAAGGGATTGTAGGCCGTTAACAATGCCAGATGAAAGTAAGTAAGGAATATTGGAGGGCACAGTAGAAAGATTATAGAGAGCATGGAGAGCATCTTGCTTGTATTGAATGTCATAGTCAGATTGAAGGAGCCGGGTTAGGAATTGTACAGCCTGACTCATGCCAATCATAGGTTTGGCTTCTTCGAGGCAAGAGAGATTCAGATACAGAGCAGTTGCACAACCATAAGAACTAGTGTTAGAACTCATTTCCTCCAACAAAGATAAAACTCCGGCTGATAACATAATCTCCTTATTTCTGTTGAAAAGAAAAGGGGGAAATCAAGTTAATGCTGTGCAGAGATTAAAAATAATTAAAATTGTGACTTCAAAACTCTAATATATCTTAGGAAACTTCAGCCACATTCAATATTTGGAAAACAAGTTAACGAAAGGAACAAAATATTTCCTTTCTGTTTATATAAGCCAATAAAGAAACAAAAGTAAAAAAAAGTATGCATATCATCAAAGTTGTAGTGATGCATTCAATGTAAGGCAGTAGTAAAATCAACTTCCAAAATACATTTCTTTATTATTGCACCCTTGATGCGTCATTAAAACCAAACATACAATGTGCAATTTATTTTCAATATTAAGTATAAAAGTTATCCATGAAAAAAAGTTGATGTCTTTTTCTGAAATGCAGGAGGCCAAACAAAAACGACAAAAGCCGGTATAGTCCAGTGCTCTTCAAGAGCTAGAGCATGACCAGATCTTGTGATGGAATTTCTTTTTATTAAAGATGATTAAACTAACAAAAGGTAATGAAGGTAAGGTTTCTTGACAAAGCTATCATTTTTCAAATATACCAAGATGGGTTTTGGTTGAGGCAATCATAGCAAAAACTGTTTCGATTTTCCAATCACAAATAAGTTCAAACATAACGATTCAAAATTCTAAAAAGTCTTAAATGCACTTTTGGTGCCCTATGTTACCCGAAACAGGATTTTAGTCCCCCCATTTCAAAATCCGGGTTTTTGGTCCCCGAGTTGAACACATTAATGCAATTTTGGTCCTAACCTAGATCTTTTACCCCAAAAATGTTGATTTTTGGCCCCAAAAGTGGTGATATCCGGTTCCAAAAGTGATATTATTTGCATTTAAGCTTTACAAAAACAACAAATGATAATGCAGACCTGTCGTTATTCACAGCTAGGTTGAAGAGAGCCATTGCTCCACTTTCCTGAGCAATCAAATTCTTTTCATGTACAGCTGATTGTAAAAACTGAACAAGTGCTTGAACAAACCCATTAGCCCCCATATAAATCCTAGCTTCCTCATCATCCCTCAGCAACAGCCTTAACTGTTCTACCACTTCATATTTCCTCTTCCAATTGTTCCCCTCAGTCAAGACTTTCAGGAAACTAAGATACTGCTCAGTGTCTTCCTCTTGAGCAGATGAACTTTCAGCTCCATTTTCCCCATATTCCTCCGAGATACACCTCTCTTCTAAAGGAACCACTTTGACACCCTTCAACTTGCAAGAGCTGACACTATTTACAGATCTTGAATTCGTAGACTCAGACTCTGATAATACCAATCTCCAATAGTTAAGATCAAGTGATTCTGGAGGGCCTTCAGGAATAGGAATTCCATTTTGTTCACACCAACTAGCAACAAGACCCTTAACACAGTAATTAGGAGTCAAGTAAAGATGTGGAAGGTTTTGTTGGGTCTTCGGGCAGTTGCTGTGCCCATCACCGAACCATTTCTCTATGCAAACCTTTTCATATGTTTGCCCAGAAGCAATGATAACAGGATCATACATAAGTTGAAGAGATATTGGACACCTTAACTCTTCTGGTGGTAGAGCCATCTGCCCCGGCTCCATATTATTATTTGGCTTGAAATTAAAGGAACTAAGTTTTGAAAGTTGTCTTTCAAAGGTCTGATTATGACCAACAGGAACACCATCCTCAATAGATCCCTGGACAGTGGGAGAACAAGGACCAGAACCCTGAGAATCAGTGTCATCTGAAAACTCATTTCTGAATAACTTGGAGTATTTCCTCATAAGATGCAAAAGATATGCAACAATTGATTCCTTTCGTTTGTCTTCCTCAGTCCGAGCCCTGTCAATAAGTTTCTTTAGAGCCCTTCTTTCAGCAAGAGCTACTCTTGAAGATGTGATTCCAAGTCTAGTAGCAGCCTGGTGAAAAGATTCAAGCTCATAACTTTCACCATCGTCATCAAACTTTTTCCCCTGCTGGAGCAATGCAATTAAATCATCGCCAACTTGCTTCTCTAAGGGGTCGAGTGCAAATTCTACATCTGCAAATTCATTCACAATCTCCTGAACCTGAACAGGTAAAGTCATACCGCAGACCAGGTTAAACATTGACAATTAAAACAAGAAGAAGAAAAACATTTGTGCATGTGCATAAACTTACACGGGGCAAGTTTCAAAGAAAACCAAATCCAGAATATCACCAACAAGGTGGCATTCAATTATTTTGAAATAAACAATTTAAAACAAGCCCCCTCATTCATATGCCCAGCCCAAACAAAGAAAAGACCCATGAGCAATGGCGTTGAAGCTTATTACCTGACATCCAATGGATTGTGGAACAATATCTTCCACCCGTCTGAGACTATCTTCAAGAGCACACTTAGCCTTCTCAAATTTTAGGAGAACGGAGTCCCCAGTTACAGCCTGCATCACAATAAATCTAATGTAAGATATTCTGCAAAATTATTTCAAGCCGAATAACCTCCACCAACCAACAAAAGATAATTTCTTAATAAGATAAGATAAAAACCTTGCAAGCTTAATCAGCAAGTAAAACTACAGAAGGAATGAATAGTACCAGGTAAAGTTTACTACACACTGAGCAATGATGAAGAACATTCTTGGCTTTCTCCAAAGCTACATGTAACGAACATAATGCCTGAATTCCGGTTTTACTCCTAGGCCTGGCTGCTTCTAAAGAAGGAAATATTGACAATACTTTGCAATAGATTACAGAAAGAGCCTTGCACATTTGTCCATGTAACTGCAAGAGAAACCAGTATTGGTTAGATTACATAAAGCATTAGAATTTCCAAAACAAAATACAAAACAATTAAACATATATATATTCATACCTTGGCATCACTAACAGCAAACAGATTTTCTTCAACCTCAGCGGCCACATCCATCATTCAAATCCACTGTCCGTGTAAACTCAGGAACTAAATAATCTTAACTATTTTAGCCACAACCTACAGGATCAAAAAGTGAAAAGAAAGAAAATTAGCCAAAACATAAAAAACTGTCAGTTTAGAATCAATCAAAATAAGCATCATTTACTACAGATACTGCAAACAGATGTTTTTGTATCCGGTTCTCGCTAAGCCAATCAGGTAAGCAAAGCAGAACAATTATTTATGGCCAAACATATTAACCGAAATTCAGCAAGCTTTAAAGAATCAGAATTTAGAAGGAAAAAAACAAATTCAAACTAGTTTTGCATACAAACTACTACAATCACATGTCAACTTAGGAGTGAAAATAAACAAAGAACATCAACCATACGACCAAATCCAGCAAAAACCCAATTAAGCCTTAGATTTGTCATAGCCTTAAATTTCTTCTCAAAATAGAAAAAACAACTACTTTCTTGACCAAACTTTTACCTCAAAAGGAAGAAAAAAAATGACACGTGTTGCTAAAGTTTCAAAATAGGCTTTTTAAGCTAAATACTACATGAATAATCAATCCATTGGAGGATGAAAATGGATTCAAATGATACATAAAGTTTTCTTATAAGACCTTCATTCATGATTTCAAATAAAATACAAGAGATTATGAAAACATAATTTTCCAACAAATTCAAAACCAAAAACAGAACATCATCAACAAAAAAAAATCTGATTTCAGAATCAGAAGCTAATCAATCATTAAAAAATCCAGAGAAACGGAAGAACACAGTTGAATACATAAAAATAACGATTTAAAGTTAGGTTTAGGGTTTTGAAACAAAACAACGTACCAATCAAATAAAAAAAAAGAAGAGGGAAATCAGAACCAAGGAGGTTCCATGAAAATGAATAAGAAAATCGAAGAATCTCAAATTAGGGTTTGGAAAGATCTAGAGTAATTTGAGTTGAGTTTGGAATCGGAGAACGAGTTTGGAGAAGCACTTGCACGCAACGCAAGGTAAGGTAGAAGAAGAAGAAAGTAAAGAAATGATGATGAAAAATATTTATATATAATTTATTTCCATTATTATTTTTTACTGTTTCACTTTAGTTAAGTTGATTAATTAATTGTTGGAATGGAAGTTAAAACTGAAGTGTCAATTTTAATAATGATTTTTTTTATTTGTGGGGCAGAGGGATTTGTGGATGAAACAAAAAACAATTATTGTTTTTATTTTTTTTGGGTGAAATTATTGTTTTTTATTTGACAAAGAAAGAATACAATTATTGTTAAAAGTTTTAATGTTTTTTTAGTGTGAATAATGTTTTGCAAACACACAGGAAGTTGGAATTTTGGCCGCTTTTATCTCTCCAGGTTCACCGGCCGACAGTTGCCGACCGACTTCATGGTTCGTTGCCTGTCCCCAGACCTGTCACAGAACTTGCCTAATGCCAAATTTATCCTTCTTCTTTTAAAGGTCAATAGATGCTTTTATTTTTATTTTTGAGAAAAGACATGGAATAGATAAATTTTACTTGAGAAATTAAATATAGACCTATTCTTCTATAGTCACAAGACTAAATAGATAGTCTTTGGACACATTCACATGAAGATGTTATCTTTAAAATATTTAATTATTTTTTTATTAATTTTTTTTCATCATTAAAAAAATACTTTTTTATGTGTGTGTGACCAAACACTATTTGTTTGGTCTTGTGACTATATTAAAATTTCTCTTAAATATACTTACAAATAAAGATAATTTAATAAAATTCACACACAAACTAAACATATTAACTACATTATCAACATTTTTTAATATGTGTAAAATTAGTCAAAGGAACTTGTAATAAGGGGGACACAATCATAATTGAAAATAATTAAAAGAGATAATAATTAAATGATAGATTATTTTTCTTTTAATTTTTTATATTTATGTGTATGTCCCCAAATAAATTTTATTTGGAGTTATGTTTAAGTAAAACTTGCTCGTTATAAACACTATTTTTTAAACATTTTTACCAACATTCATTCTTCTATTTAGTGAAATTCATTTGAGTTTCATTACATTATGTGGAACCAATTTTTAAAGCTTAGTACACATATCTTTCAAAAAAAAAAAAAAAGAAGTTTGGTATACAAATATGAATTTCATCTAAAATAAGAGTAGATGTTAAAAGAGAGTGTTAGAAAGAGGGTATTGATAACACTCCTTTTTCAAAAATAATATTGATGCAAAATTCGACAACAAATTAGATGGTTAATTCAGTTTAGACAAATAGTCAATGAATGAATATAATAAAGAGATATAATTCATTAGTCAATATAATTAATTAGATAAACTTTTTTTCTTGATAGAATGAATTAGATAACCTATTAAAAAGTTTTGTTAAAAGTAAATAAATTTAACTCCAATGGTTTGAGTGTTAAAAAAATATACTTTACACTCGAGAGATCATTGGTTTGAATTTCACCGATGTCTTTGATGGAAGGTAAATACAAGACATTATCTCCTCACTCGAAATTTTGAGTTATACAAATTTTTATTGAATTAAATTGAGTTGATGTGAGTTTGTCTCGGCTATTTTTAACTAAAGTTTCTACTAAAATCTGGGCTTCTGCTCTTTGTAATAAAAAAAAAAATCCCCACTAAAAATCTTGGCTCTAGGGCTGGAAATGAGTCGAGTCGAATCGAACCTATCTGAGCTCGATTCGATTCATTAAGAATTGGCTCGGTTCGAGCCTTGGTTCGAGTTTGACACGAACTTTTTTTTCAGCTCAAGTTCGGCTCGTTATTTTTGACTCATAAATATATTGAAATTTATACCAATTTTTAATGGACTAGCTGAGGCTATTATTACACATAGTAATTAACACTGATATGCAACCACCAAATCCAGTTTTGCCTTCTTGTAGCATATGTTTCTCTTATTATAGATAATTGTATTCTCCATTTTTCATGCACGTTCCTATGCGAAAATATTTTAGTTTTGAAATCCTTAAAAACTACAACAACATTGCGCATGACGTTGTCTATCAATTTTAATGTAGCTCATTTTTATCCTATTATTACTAAGTGTTTGTCTTAGCTTTTAAAGTGTGTGTGTCTCTCTCTCTATCTCTCTCTCTCTCTCTCTCTCTCTCTCTCTCTCTCTCTATATATATATATATATATATATATATATATATATATATATAATCGAGTCATCTCGTGAACCAAACGAGTCGAACTACATATAGTTCAAGTTCAGCTCAATTAATCGACGAACTTAATTTTCAGCTCAAGTTCGGCTCATTTGGTTGATGAATCAAGTTCAATGAATCAATTGTCGAATTGAATTACGAACTTTAATTGAGTTGGTTCGGTTCATTGCGAGCTCTACTTAGCTCTCATGAATTTAACGCGAAAACAAGCACAATCTTTGGTGTAAAAGAAAAAACTTCAACCGCTAGCTAGTAAACATCCAAAGTGAGAATGTAACATTGCTTTGTCCAAGAACATTCAAGTCCATCCAACCCTACAGTAAAGAGAAGTGAGGCACATGCAGCACTTATGAATAGGTGTTGCATAATGCATGTAATTAGAATTCGCCTCAATCAAATCTGTGTCAATGTATATGAAAATAATTTAAAATTATGCATCAATTAACTAACTAATGACATGTATCGAAATACACCAGATGCCAAAACAGATTCATGCATACATAATGTATCTATTTGACATTTAATATATACCCATATTCGATATAATGCATGTCTCCCACAATGTGGAGCACATAGGGGTCTTGCCATAGGAAGAAAACAAATTAAAATATTCATCACTTCATGTTTGTCCTCACTCCTCAATATGTCACAATACTGAAAAGGACAATAAACCATGCCACCTAGAGTTTTTTTGTTTGACAAAACCACGTAAAGTAATTTTTCCTCAAAAAAACCACGTAAAGTAATTAAAAAATAAAACAGATATCTTCTACGGAATGTAGAAATTAATTCCTCAAATTGAGCAGAGTCACAATAAATAACAAAATTCTCCCTAAAAAATTTAACACTAGGGTATTTACATATTTTAATTTAAACTCAAGGTCTCTAATTATACTATAAGAGATTTCTTAACATCTTACTAAGGGTCCATTTAAAAATGTTTATTTTTGAGTTTAAGTAAAAGAACTTATGCAAATAAAAAAGTTTTTGTGTCACTACCAAAAAAAAGAGTTTTTGTGTATTATTTATAAATTTGTTAGGTGGTTTTCGAAAATACAATTTTTGTCAATGAAAAAATTGTTGGAACAATAGTCAAAATTAGTTAAAAATATTTTATGTCACTGAAGAGATTATTAGGTTGAGTCACAGAGTAGATCGTTTCCTTTAAGACGTTTCGTGGCACTGTCAAAATTGTGCAAGGAGACTATCAACCACGACGCCCCCAAGATAAAACAACTCAACTACAACTGTATCAGAGTCCTACTGTATTGTAAGATATGTTCTAAAAATACACTTTCAAATATTGTGCTAAAACCACTTGGATATGATATTTTACCACTCTATTTTGGTAGCGAGACCACTCTAATATGATATTATGACCACTATAATATTGTGTTTACACCATTCTAACCTCTTACTTCTTCAAGGGCATAATATATATAGATATATCTCAAAAAAGACTATGATATTAAGAATACTCTTATTTTCGAAGGGAAAAATTTACCAAAGAGACTTTGTTCTTAAAACCATTACTAATATCGAAGGGACATTATATTATAACTCAAAGAGACTCTGGTCTTAAAAACACTCTTTAAATCCGACGGGACATAAAAAAAAGGAGAAGAAAAGAATAACTCGTCAACACAAGTTAAAAGAGAGATAAGAGATAAATTTTTTTTGACAACTTAAGATAACTTTTGGTGTAAATAGAAGCGAAGAATGAGAATTTTATTTATAGGTGAGGAGACAAAGATGGATTTTAGATCCAACGACTAAGATATGAATGGAAAATATCTCAACTCATGACCAATTTAATTATACTCCCCTTATTTAATCATTTCAATCAAACTTATTTTAGATATATTTAAAATTGTATTATACTCCCCTTATTTTATCATTTGAATCAAACTTATTTTAGATATATTTAAAACTGTCATTGTGAACTTAACTCAGTTGGTATGGATAAATGCATAATATATATTTGAAAATACTCGGCCACCACAAAAAAAAATTTAAAATTATAAAAATTATAACCAAAAATATATATATTTGAAAATACTCCTAAAAAAATATACGTGTGAAAGTTTTGTATTAAAAAAAAAAAAAAAAAGTGTGAAAACCCCTATAAAAAATAGAAAACACTTTATTAATAGGGAATCTTGGTCTCTAAGCTTCCGCAGCCGTCTTGTCTACGCGCCGTCGTTTCTTGCGCTGCCGCAGTTCTCACACAAGGTATGTTTTATGTCATTGCATTCTAGATTAAATATATATATATTTTTGTTTAGTTTAAATGTTCGAGTTTTTTCTTTTGATAATCCCTTTATCATGAATCATGATTCTTATTTGAAAGACATGAATGCTGAAGTTCTCATCTTTTTGAAATGACCTAATTGCGTTTTACACTCTTTTTCTCGTCTTATCCATTCTAATCACTTTTCATCTGTATTATATCATTCTTGTGTCTTGATATACTTTTAGTGCTATTATATATACATGAATGAGTATCTTGATATTTATTTTTGCTTTTCAGGAATTTTCCTTTTGTGTTTGTGTGTATGTGGTAACGACGGTTAATATTTGTGTTTGTGTATATGTGAGAATGGAATAAGTTAAAATTGTGCAAGAATCTTACTTACATTTTAATTATGTGGCATCTTTGTTATTTGGAATCTTGTTGTCTAATTTATCACTAATTTATTATTTGGTTTAATTATGATTTTAGTCCCCGTAATCATTGAGTTTTTTTGATTTTAGTCCTTACCTTAGATTATTGGGGCACATTATTGTAACGTAATAGACTAAAAGCAGTGCATTTTCAATTTCCATAGTTTGAATCTAAACAAAAAAATTTACATGGATTAAATTAAAAAACACACCGTAATTTCCAGGACTAAAATCATATTCAAACCATATTATTTTGTTTTGCTAAATTTGTGAAACATCTTGGTTTCTTTGATTATGTTTTGTATATATGGCCACTCTTATAAAGACATAACATTTTTGTTTCTTGTTCATATATTCCCCCATTTTAAACCTGCTAAAAGTCACTTTTTTGTGCAGCATAAAGGCAACTGTATTTGAATCAGAAGAACTTGTATTCACTTTGTTATTGAAGTTCTATTGGTCAAAGCCACAAACACTTTCTCTTGTAGTTGTATTTCTTCTGAATCTTAGCAATCTATAAAGGGTTTAGGCTCAATGTTCTATCTCAGTAAGATTGAGCATAGATTGCCCTTGCCTCCTTCTCTTCTTGCTCTTCCCATTCCCCTCACGGATGATCAAAACCAAAACCATGATATCAATATCACATTATTTTCGCTTTTCACATTGTTTCCCCTTCTCCTATGTTTTTATGTCTTCCATATTTTAAAGAAGTTGTAATTATGATAAGATATCTTTTGATTACGAACCGAAATCTCACCAATTGCATCATAAACAAACCGATTAAAGAAAATGTGTTTGAACTACTTGCCATATCAATATGTTTTGTATAGAAGATAGATTAAAATCCTAATAAACAAGCATTGAACATTGATGGAAGATTGATATAATGTCTCTCTATTTTACAGGGATCATTAGCTCATGAAGGTCTGGGCCCTGTTTCTTGGTGGTGATGAATTCATTCCCTGGTTTTATTCATTTTCAAGATTGTGCTTTTAGAAGAAATTGGTCCTTTGTTTTGCTTCAAAATAAGCAAAAACAATAGAAGAAAATTAATCATTTTTGCTTATTAGGATAGAAGAAATTAATGGTTTGGTCAAGCCCTTGTGGACATCTCTTCAAAACATGCAACATGATATTTTATTTGACATACAATATCATGCTTAAAGAGGGTATCTAGCATGTTCGATGATATATTTGGCAGGAAAAACACACTTTTTGAATAAGAGCTTGGGTTTGGTACATGTCCTAAGGGTCTCTTTGAGTGATTGGATTAGAGTGTTTGGTAAAAAAGGAAGGATGAAGTGGAAATAGTATAAGACTTTAGAAGAGGAGGATTTTTAAAGTTACAATTTTCTTTCATAATCCAAAATCATCACAATTTGGTGGAACTTAAAAATGCATTGGAGGATTTTGAAGGAATTCAATAAATTCTTTGAATCCAATATATGTGGTTATAATGAGCTGTGCTATTGAGCACGACAAAAATCCAGGCACGACACGCATGACTAGTTATGTGGCACAATCCTATTTGTTTAAATTAAATTTTAATTAAAATAAATTTTAAAAACTGAAATAGCCGTAGGTGGAATACACATGTGTGTATTTTGACGACAACCATGTGTCGTGCAATATACCATTTTCCGGTTATCATATTCTTAATTTTTTTTATTGAATAATATGCTTAAAATTAAAAATGTATTAATTTGTTTTTCTTGTTATAATCCTCGTCAAGAGAAGACATGTTACTACACAATCAGAGAAAAACTTGTACCTTACAAAAATAGAAGACATGTCTGATACTTACGGCAAATTCTATGGTATACCTAACATTTAGAACGTACCGATACATAAAGCATTAAATTAATAATTAAATTAGTTGTTTTTTTTAAAGAAAAATGAATTATTTTCTATCATTGACAATTATAATAATTAAATCTTAT
Organism: Medicago truncatula; assembly: GCF_003473485.1. Taxonomy (NCBI): domain Eukaryota; kingdom Viridiplantae; phylum Streptophyta; class Magnoliopsida; order Fabales; family Fabaceae; genus Medicago; species Medicago truncatula. The sequence continues at coordinate 38,561,784 of NC_053049.1, forward strand.
TTATCAAAAGTGTCGATGAAATAAAATTTACTTTTTTTGAATTTTTATTGCTCATAACGAAGAATATTGATTATTTTTTATGAGAAAATGTTAAAAATTTAATATAATTCTTATAAACAATGAAATGATGTTTTTTTTCTTGTGAGATGATGTTTTCTAAAATATAAATATTATCAAATAACTACTTATTTCAAAAATGATCGTTAATTCATAAATTTATGAAGTAGGAGTATCGATACACCTCAATTTGTGAGGTGTACCGTAGAAGTTCTCGATACTTACTGCTTAGCCTCCTTCTTTATACTAAATTTTTAGAAATCAGACATGATAACACAATGTAGAATAATACACGATAAACTTTTATAGCATAGAGCATAACTTTAGTTTGATCCAATTATATTTCTAATTAAAAAATGTCCAATAATAGAAAGAATAATATTTTAGAATACATAGTTATCTATCATTTAAATAATTTATCTTACTTCTTGTAAGTTGTATGTAAATGTGTATAACTAGTCGTTACATTACATTATAGTGCAAAATACAAACACAGCTCTCTACTCAGTTAGTCAACGAACTATCCACCCAGCAGAAATGAGCGGAAATGTAAGAACAACCGCTCGTAGCAGAGTCCGATCTTCTTCTGCTGAACCCGAAACCGATCCTCTCCGCCAAGAAACTTCTTCTAACTATCACAGAACCAAATACGAATCAAATTCAACTTCAAACTTCAAACTGTTTCTCACCATCACCTTCTTCTTCATCATCATCATCTTTTTTCTCGTTCATCACTTCGTTACTTCTGCAGCACAACCTCATCTTCCTCGCGTCGTTACGCCTTTTCCCGCGCCAAAGATCATGGACCTTCCTCAGGTCAACTTCAACCTTTTCATCACACTCAGTCTTTTTTTCTTCATCTTTTGCTTTCATAAATTTGGTGGATGTTAATAAATTGATTTTCAATGTTGTTGCAGTTTCAAGGTGAGCATAAGGAAAGTTTGTATTGGGGAACTTATCGTCCTCATCTCTATCTCGGAATTCGTGCCAGGTAGATACTACTACTACTACTACTATCATTTTCCATTTGTGTTGTGTTGTGTCGTGTTTTGATTTATTTATTATTTATTGATTTATTGATAATACTGCGATGTGTCTATACGTTGTTTGCACTGAAATGGAAGCAGATACTATTTTGATGATTTTGTAAATGGCACACAATCTCTAAATATATCCTAGTTGTATAAAGTTTGACTGATTTGTGGCCTGTTTGTATTGGCTTATTTGAGTTTCTCTATTGCCGTAAACATTTACGACACTGTTTGGGAGAACTAAACTATTAAATCAACTTATGATGTGCTCATAAGGTGTTTTTACCTCATTTTCATAAGCTCTTTAGGATAGCTTTTGAAAATACCTTTTAGATTATACTAAAAAGTAGTTTGACTTTATTTTATCTTGTGTCATAGAAATAGCTTATTCATAAGCGCTTATGCTGTAAGTTGCAAAATAAGTTTTTTATCCAAACATGGCCTTATGCCTGCAAATCCTGCTTCACACATAAATTGGATAAACCATCAATTTAGTTGTCAGAGTTTCACTCTCTCTCTCTCTCTCTCTCTCTCTCTCTCTCTCTCATATTTAGTTCTTATAGTATATAAAAAAAACTAAGTAGTCTTTAAAGTTATAAAGTATATGAAAGCTACGGTGTTAGTTTCTAAATTATATGAAAATCTGTCATGCTAGTGATTAACATCTTAACAGAGGGACTAAAGTTACGGATTTCAAATACTTTAGGGACTACTTATTATTTTTGTATACTTTATAGATTAATTTAGAAAGAGAGGGATACTTTAGGGACTGAATTAATGGTTTATTCCACAGAAGTTGGTGTCTATATATCTGGTTTAGACTGTTTGTGTGGGATGCCAATATCATCAACAATTGACTCTCACTTTTTTGTGTTTTTTGCTGGGTGTGTTTATATCAGGACTCCACAATCTTTGATGGCTGGATTAATGTGGATCGGTGTGAAGGATGGGAGTAATCATTTAAGGCATGTCTGCAGACAGGAGGATGCCTTAAGTGCTTATGGTTGGACAAAGCATAATGGACGTGATTATGGGCATCAAGTACTGGTTGACCATGGCATGATCTTGACTACTGAGTTCATAAAATCAAAGGGGGAAGGCAGTGGTTATGGTTGGGACTGGGCAGTTCGGATTGATGTGCAGATTGATAAGTAAGTGATGCTATTAACTTGAAATCACTTTCGTTTATGTATTATGGCAGACCAACTTTGGTTTTGGTTTTACCTTGTTGGAAAGTAGATAGTGACAGGTCTGTTTTCCTGTATGAGAGTACCAGCGTCTCTCAACATTGCTTTTTATTCAATGATTTTTATCGATTGAGTGAGTTTGTTCTTGTGGTTCAACCCCAGGTCTAAGTGGAATGAGGACTTTGGGAGAGATGCCCAACTCTTTTTCTATTTGGCTGATGAAGGTGGTAATGTTCTTGATGCAGGCAGAGAAAACTTGAACATTCGTGAGAGTTCATTACTTGCATCTGGCTCTCGAACAGACATTGGAAACTGGCAGCTTCATTTAAAGTCTACGGTAATGCTAGGGAATGGTATTATGAGTTTCTGTTTAGTCACTTGTAGATAAATCAACAATCAATCTCGTGAAGTCTGCTCAAGGAAGACTTGATTAGGCGCTAAATATCAGGATGCCATATGATATGAATGAGACTAATGGCTTTAATTTGCAATGCTTTAACTCACAAAGTAGTTGTTTCAACTTTAGAACAAAGGATCTAGAAATAACATTCCCTTCACCATTTTAGAACAAAGGATATGTCAATTTTAGTATAGTAAGAAAGTTTAACTTCTTAACCAGTCTTTGATATATCTAGGGTAAGAAAAGGGATCCCCCTAAATAGCATTCAGATCCTTAGGTGTATAGTTATAGTCAACATCCTAGTTTCTTCCAACATGTCAGTGGCATACCCGTCCCTATGAAATAGGAGGCTCGGCTCTCTATTTAAAATAGGCCCCCAATAAAATAAAAACGCAATTTTTTTGTGTAGCTAAGCTTTATTAAAAATCAGAATCAGAAGAGCTTCTAAACATGAAACGAAATACAAAAAAATTAAGTGAAAGAGGTAGAATTTAATAACGGTGTCGTTTGGATTTGTCACTTATCCGTTGTGGGAAAGGGGAAAACGAATGGTTTATATGAAAAAGAAATGATTGTTGTGATTCTTTCAATGAAATAGCTTTTCAAATTGACTGATTAAGTGATTATACAAATTGGGGGTGGTTTGATAGTACCAGATTTATGTCCAGATAGGAGAACTAAAGTCTAGAAAAAACTCAAACGTGTAAAGAAGTAACATATATATTTTTTATTTAAGTGGGGGTGGGTATTAGATTTAATTTTTTCTGAGGCCCGTAGCTTTTGGAGGTCCGGCTTGATTGAGCACCTTGCACTCCCTCAAGGCCGGGCCTGGCATACTTCCTCCAAGAGATGGAAACACTTGCCTTTGGTTGAGCTACTACAGTTCTAAAGAAATATCTCAGTCAACATGCTGAAATAAATGCTACTTAAGACGTTCAATGCTGTTGTAGTTATCTCCTGGAATCAGAGTGCCATACAACAAGAGATAAATATGCACTGGTTAGTGGAGGAATGTTTACAATACACCAAATTGTTGGCTTCATCGCAAATCATTTCAAACTTCTAAAGAGTTGTACTAAATCTTCCAAACCATGTTCTAAGACTTTGCTTAAGATTGTATAAGGCTTTTTGTAGCCTACAAATAAAACCACATAACTCCCATGAACAACTAACTTAAGCGGTTACTCTATATAAACTTTGTCAACCAAATCACCTTGTAGAAATGCATTTTTGAAATTAAACTGATACAGAAGCCAATTGTGCAAGGAAGCACCAGAGTGATTACTACTTATATGACCTAGTCTAACAAATGGTGAGTGAGAGAGACAAACCATATATAGCATTACCGGTGTGTGCAATAGCTATAGGAGTTTGACAGCATGTCTGTTAGTGATACTCCTAATGTTCAACTTCTTACAATATTTTGGTTGTCAGTGCCATCCTTGAACTTTTTTTTAGGCAAAGGAGGCTGAGAGTTAGTAACATTTGTTGATTTTCTTCGAAATCCAATCATCTAATAGCACTTGTCTCGGGTACGTCCCATACATTTACATGATGAGCATTGTGGATGACCTCCAGATTCATGACCACCTTTCTCATTGCCTCAACTGTGAACAGTTTCCATGTTGCTTTGATACCAACTTGAATACGACCTTAAAATTGATTTGAATTGCTTGAGAGATTAACTCTTAGCTTTGTGATTTTTATAATGATAAATGTGGAACCATAATCCCTTGATTATAGGGATTAAATCCGGTAACTACGGCCTATATCTTCCTATAATCTTTACTAATTAGTAACTATATGTAGAAAATGTACGAGGAAAGAGAGAATATTTATATAAAGGGAAAAAGGGGTATCTCGACCTAGCTCAGCACATATACTGTGTTTTTATTTTAGTTTCTTATTACTCCAAATGCAAGTTAGCAGACCTAATTTTTGTTCTTGATTATCTGTAATGTTATGCCTAATCCCATTACTCACTTTCTTATGTTTTTCTTTTCCAGGATGATCTGAAACTGCATTACTCTGGATTTCACACACCACACTTTCACAATTTATCTGATCTTGTTGAGGAAAACCTTGCATCACAAGTAAGTTAGGGTATTTCAATTAAATTTATCTAATGATATAATTTTTATGTAATAGAGATGTGTGGTTATAAAATTTTGTGGGTTTTGCTGATATCTCTACTTATGTGCATATCTTGGTAGACAAGAAAGCATGGTCAAATGCAGCTACCTGACTCATCAGATGATTCTCCTAATGTGTTAGTTTTTCAGGTAACAGAACATATGCACTCTCCAAAATCCATTTTTACAAAACTTGTGCTCACATTTGCGTGTGTGTGTGTTGACAGACAATCCAATTGTTACTTGAAAACATATTTCCTAATTGGTTTTGCTGTCAACTTGTGCTTCTCTTTTTTTTTTTTTTGAAGTTAAATATATTTTTGGTCTGTATAAATTCAGTGAATTTGATGTTGGTCCTAAAAAAAAATTCTTTGGTTTTCATCTCTAAAATATAAAAGCACTATTTTTGGTCCCTGCTGTAATATGACATCCATAAACTGTCTGTGTCTATGGAAGGTCACTCACATGATCATCCAATAATGTCTATGGTGCCATGTAACGTGTAACTCCCCTAATATTTTTAGACTTAAATGCACTTTTGGTCCCTCCATTTTTGTTGATTTACAATTTTAGTCTGTCAATTTTATCATCCTCAAAATATAGTCCCCCGACTTTTTAACATTTAAATAATTTACCTCACCACTCATTTTATAGGGACAAAATCCTACTTAACCCTTCTTTTTACTTCATGCTGCAGATTATCGGTGGCTTTCCTTTCACCACAGATATTGTGTTTATCTCTGCAACTAATTCAGAAAGTTCAAGAGTAGAAAAGCGCGTCAATAGTCTTACAGGTTTTTGCCACTTTTGAATAGTGTTTTTATTTATTTGTTTATTTATTTAAATTATGGTGTGTGTCTTTATGTGCTTTCATGAAAGGGAGAACAAATTTATTAATTTACTTTGTGGCAAGAGTGGTTCATTTCTTTGAACTTTTGAAGTTGACGGATAACATGGGGATTTATACAACTGTGTTACTTATGTGTGTTCATTAATGACTTAAATTTGAAAGATATGTCTATTTTGCGTTCAAATTGATTTTTGGTTTTTGACTCAAAGGATGTCTTATGTATAAATATTTTTATTTGACTTTAAAGATAACTAGTCTACTTTTTAATAAGATTTAGTTAACATCAATGTTCTAAGTCAGTGTGTAATTGTTTGTTCTTCCGCTCAATGTTAGGAGACTCATTGTCTAATGAACTGAAATATAAAGAACAAGCATATGATGAAAAGATTGAGAAGATTTTCAATTTGGCTGAGAAGGTATTGTGTTCGTTGTTCTTTAACTTATTTATTCTTTTATTTCAAAAGTATTACGGCTCTTTTAAGTTTCATATGATTGTGTACATTCATAGAAGTAATTTCTTTATCAAACCATTGGATTTCCAGGTGGATTCAGAATCCATTTCTGTTGGTAAGGCTGCTGTTGGAAGCTTATTAGGTGCCATTGGTTACTTCTACGGCCAGTCAAAAATTGATCTATCAAGAACCCTTATTGTAAGATTTTACTATAATTTGGTATAGTCCTTATTGAAGAGTATGCCACCCTTGAATGTCATATAATGTGACATATGATTATCATAAGTTTGAACGTTATCTTTCATGTGTTTTATTTAGTCTTGATAAAGTATACAATTTAAGACAGCAGAGAAAAAAGTACAAGACAAGAGATTGGTAACCAATAAAGGACCGAATTCTTACTCAATTGAAAATTTCTTCAGGTGCTTCCAGAAATGAATTTATTCCTACAGAAAACTAAGACAAGCTAATTAACTAGAAATTCATGCTGATGTTTAGCAAAGAAACCAAATAGAAATAGCTATTACGTAAGATATAATGAGTAAATGACCATTTTAAGATACAACCAGCCGAAAAAAGTTATTCTTGAAAATTGTGGCATACATCTCTAACCATAAGCACCAAATAAGAGCATGCATGCACATCCGTTTACTACCAAAGGCTTCTTAGACACAACTGTTATCATGCATAGAAGCTCGTTTAATGAAATCCTTATGATAGGCGGCCATTCTCTGGTTTATTATAGAAGTCTAATTAGACAAGATATCGTGAAACATTTATCTATCATTTCATTAATCTCTTTGCGGGAGAAACAAATTTTATAGAAGTCTAATTTGATTATTATATGCTGGAATAGATATCCGGTGTTAGTTTCTTTTTCAGTATCAATATGCAGTTATTTACCTCACTATTTACGAAACTCCTGATCTTGCAGTGTGGCTTTGCTATTCTTTAATTAGTTTCAGTCAGTGGGTCTATTTTCTGTTCTATACCATTATATTATTACTCTGCTTTAAACTTTAAGTTACCTGCAATTTAGGATTCAAAGTTGGTTGTTTTCGTTTGCAGCATAGTGAACATGCTGCTTATATATCATATTGGCCTGCTGAGCTTTACACAGCTGTACCATGTCGATCAACCTTTCCAAGAGGATTTTTATGGGATGAAGGTTTTCATCAACTTGTAATCTGGTCAGTTTCCAGTGCTAGTAATATAATTCATGACCACCATCACCAACACAACTATTATTGTTCTTGTTTCAAATTCTTCTTAAGTGCAGATGAGTGATGTATTATCTTGACTGTGCAAGACATACTGGTCCTATTTAATAAACAAATCATATTTGGTCAGTAAAATTTGCTTTATTTTCACTCATGCACATTAAGCAGGCGTTGGGATATTCAAATTTCATTGGATATCATTGGACACTGGTTAGATTTGATGAACATTGATGGATGGATACCACGAGAACAAATTCTGGGAGCTGAAGCACTAAGGTTTAGTATTAATTTTTTTTTCTTTTCAACTGATTGCAGAAATCTTTTTAGATATCCTTGTGACATAGATTGTTCTGTATTTGCAGTAGGATCCCAGAGGAATATGTTCCTCAGCATCCAACAAATGGAAATCCTCCAACACTGTTTTTAGCACTAAATGGTATATCAATATGTTAACGTTCCTTTTCTATTTTTACCTTTTATGTTATTTTATTTCCCGCTAGTTATGGCTTATGAGAATCATTATTTCTAAAAGAAGGCAACAAATATGATCCTATTGGCAATTTCAAGCAAGCCAAACAACTTTGAACAATCAGAAAGTTATACATTTATCTAAATAGTTTGACAATTTATATGAAGTGTGTATATTTACAAATATCGCTTCAGAACTGAAGCATGGATAGCATTAGTTTGGTGATATTGAAAATAAATATCTTAAAACGTATTAGGGCTGCTGGAAAGCAATCATTTAGATTTTGATGCTGTTTTCATTACTTGCATTGTTTTGAGAAATCAATTAATGCGTAAAATAACTAAAAGTATATCCTTAGGCAAATTTATATGATCATGGGGCATAAAAGATAAAGCATGTAGCAGTAATGCAGCACTCGGGTTACAGTTATGCAGTAACTTAGATCTTTTTATTTCTGTAAATTCTGTGCACCCCACCAAGAGTTAGTTATCTATTTCCTAACCATAGAAACTCTAAATATGTTTTTATAGGTATAATAAATGGCTTGAAGAATAATGAATTCAATGTGATGGATAGAAGTGAGATCTCTCTGTTCCTGGAGCGTGCTTTTGGTCGATTAGATGCATGGTTCCAATGGTACAATGAAACTCAGTCAGGTATATGTTATACTTCAAATAGATTGTTTCTTTCTGACCTTTTATATTTATTATCTCTTTTTAACATAGGGGAACAGATGAGCAGTTACTATTGGCGTGGACGGGACAATATGACAACACTTCAATTGAATCCCCAGGTTCTAATATGCATTCATAAAAAGGAAAGATCTAACAATAGGACAATACTATCCGACCTTATATATAATTTCCATTCCAGCTATCCCAGTAGGTCAACTTGACCAAAACAGCTATTGGCATCAGTGGCAGATTCATGTATATCATCAAGGGGAGCCCCCACAAGGAAATTTTTTTGCTTAACAATGTCTTTTTTTTGCTCATATAAAATAGTTAAAATGTAAAAAGTTATGTAAGAGTTAAAATAGAATAAATTAGTACTAATTTTAATCATTTATTCTTCTAATTATTTTCACTTTTTTTAACATAAAGTACACACCATAATAAAAAATATATCATATTTAAAAAAAAATACTGTCCTACATATATTATAGACTATTTTGAAGGATATTGGTCATAAAATTGTATATTTTATAAATGTATAAACTTGTATGAGTAAATTATAGACTATATTTTTCCCCACTAACAAATATTTCTGGATACGCCACTGATTGGCATGTTTAAAAACAGAAGCTAGTGCTATCGAAATGGCTGATGAGATTTATATAGAATGTTATATAACAGGATTGAACCTACTTAATACAACAGTTTAAATTACACCTCATTGCGGTCCTCCCCTGGCCGCCTAATTGCGGCATTTGGGTTGCCTTCATTTAAGCCTCCTATACCTTCATTGTGTTGGGTGTAAAGGGGCGGATTTAGTCCCACATTGATTAGAGGTATGGTCTGTGTAGTGTTTATAAAGCTTGGGCATCCGTCACCTCACAAGCTTGTTTTGTAAGGATGAGTTAGCCCGATATAAAATACAAGAGTTCTTGTACTAACTCTTGTATTTTCAGAAAGAATAAGCCTATTACATGGCTTTCTCTTTTATTACTAAAAAGTAGAATGTCATTGGCTCGTGCCTAGGATGAATCTGAAACCCATACTCTCTCTTTTGCAGTTATGTTGTTTCTTTGAGATCACAGTACACACGGGGATCAGTAATTATGTTGGTCTATTATATTATGACACAGCTTTCTTTGTCCTGAACGCAGACGTGTGCTTCTATCTAACATTTTTTCTGGCATTTCCAGACGCTGACCTCTGGATTGGATGATTACCCACGAGCTTCGCACCCAAGTTCGGATGAACGCCATTTGGATCTTAGATGTTGGGTGTTACTTGCAGCACAATGCATGCACTCCATTGAAGAGTTGTTGAATAAGGAAACCAAACCTGAAAAGGTACAATATAAACAATAAATGTAGGAAGAAGAAAAAAACAATCACCTAATTTAATTGACATATTGAATGAAATGATGCAGAATTATGGTTCTACTGTGAAATTGCTATCAGATCTGGAGATATTGAACGAGGTATTTACCTGTGCTTTCGTCTTTCTTTCTTCAGAGCTGTTGCACACCTTGATATTTCATTATGCATCTCTGCTGTTGGTGAATACTACATTGAAACGGGAGAAGAGAATCAAGATAAAGAGAGAGAGAGAGAGAGAAAAGAAAAGAGAAGAAAAAATAAGCACATACACTTGTTGTGGAATAATTACTAATTAGTGCTAGGAATAACAGATTGCTATTTTCTAGAGAAAGATTTTTTTTTCATTTCCTTATTTATAACTTGTTAGACCTTTTTTTCAGTCTTCCTTAAAGGATAAAGTTTTACAGTTTGCAAAAGAAGGTTTTGCCTGACCTTTTTTCTTATAATCTAGATAGTGAAAATGAATCTCATGAGAGGGATGCCTTATGTTTTCAATCTAGACCTTCTTCAAGCTGATTATGATCAAATTATCTAGGAATGTGAACTTCTTACGAACACCGTGCATGTATATGCACAGGACCCTTGAATATATTGCATAGACATAGAATGTATTTTACATCTTTTATATTGACGATTTAGATTTGCACTGGTCAAAGAAAATAGTGTGCTTATACTTTATGGATAATTGAGGGTAAATAATCTGGTTTTTCATTTCTTTCTAATTGTTTTTTTGACAAAAGAAGATCCAAAGCAAACTATGTAGTTGACTTTCATCAAATATTTGCTTTGTAGAACCAGAGAGTCAATTACTTGCTACTGTAGTGATGTCCATCCCTAATTTGTGTTTATTTCCTTTCAGATGCATTTTGATGACGTGCATGGAGCATACTTTGATTTTGGAAATCATACGGAAAAGGTATTCTGTCCGGTTATTTATGTTTACTATCGGTACGCGTACTGTTGCAAGATTAGCAATACATGGGTCCCTTTTTCATGCTGAGATTAATATTTTCTTTACATGCTTAACCAAGCTAGGTTCAACTTAAATGGAAAGAATTGAAAGCAAGACGTCAGCTTGTCCGGGAAGTTTTGGAGAGGCCCGTATTGAAATTGGTTCCTCAAATTGGTTATGTTAATTTCTTCCCATTCATGGGGAGAATCATTCCATCTGTAAGCAATGCACTTAATTCTGAATGTCATGACTTTTTATGCTAAGTTATTAAGATCTTGTTTGGTTAATTTCACAATTAGATGCATTTTTATGGAGTGATAAGGTGGTTTGAGAAAAGAAGTTGGAAAGATAAGGGTTGTGGATTCAACTCCTCTCACTATCATTTCACAACTAATTACTAACATTAACATTTGCCATTAAACAGAAAACAAACAAACTGACACATTTTTTAATCTTACTATCTGATTCAAGGGATCATGGATCCTGGAAAAGCAGCTTGAACTCATTTCAAATCGCAGCCTATTATGGACTGACTACGGACTACGTTCTCTTGCCAAAACAAGGTCCCAGTCTACAATCTAATGCACTTTTATTGTTTTAAATTTGAGGGACCTTATTCAGCATATGTAGATTACTCGATTAAAGTGAACCAAAATGATATTGTTTATTCCCCAGTTCCTTGTACATGAAATACAACACAGAACATGAGGCTCCATATTGGAGAGGTACAATTTGGATAAACATGAATTACAGAGTTCTTTCAGCACTCCACCATTACTCTGAAGGTATATATATCTGCATATATTCAACTTTATTCATTGCTTCTTGAAACTAACGTGTAAGTCGATTCTTGCAGAGAGTGGGCCATATCAAGAAAAAGCTAAGACCATGTACAAAGAATTGAGGAGCAATTTAATTAGGTATTATTTGAGTTTGTTTGGTACTTGAATCCTGTTTAAAGCTATTAGTCGGTCTTATGTATTTCCCTTTTACTGCAGAAATATGGTGCACAATTATCAACAGACTGGATTTTTGTGGGAGCAGTACGATCAGGTTAACGGCAAGGGAAAAGGAGCACATCCATTTACGGGTTGGACATCAACTGTAGTATTAATGATGGCGGAAGCATATGACATAATTTAGGAGAAAGTCTCTTCTCAGCTTTCTTTCATGAGTACCACTAAGGCAATATGTCGTACCACGCTGTAGCTGAATATTAAAATTTATAGATTCCGGCGTGTGTTAATTTCTAAAGCCTCCCAAATCCCAGTATGATGGATGAGGAACAGATTATGATCCATCCAATCTAGCATACCGGTAGGACTGAATGAGTAGTGGATCGTTTATTTGATAAATAAGTCTTATGAGTTCATAACTGTTGATTTTTTTATTTTTTTTTACCTGGGCGTTTCTCTTAACTGAGCCAAAATTCTCAGTTTTACGACAGTGAAACCTGAGAAGAAAGTGAAATCAATCAGTTTTGATACCGTTAATGTTGACGTAATTGGTCAAAAGCGTATTCAATGGTTTAACCATGTAATATAAAGAAGCTATAAATTGTATCAAGCTAGCTCCTTGAGTAGACTAAATAAGGATCTAATGCACAAAAGAAAAATTGCAACAAGAACAAGAATACCACTCAACGATGATGAGTATGGCAGTAAACATTAACAATCAACAATCACACAACCAGCTAACTACACGGAACCTCAAGCTATCAAGCTATCATCATGATGAATGCTTTGAAACCTCAATTAAGATGTTTTGAGAATTAGTACTAGTGAAAAATAAATGAAATCCAAAAATTGAAACTGCATGAGAGAGTTCCACTTGATGATGTAAAGAAATAAAAAAAAGCTGACTCCAAAAACAACCGACTGCTAAACAAAATTCCTGACTATGCATATTTAAGCCAAAATAATTTTTTTAAAACAAAACAAACGCAGCTATAATCATATTACATAAATGAAGTTCATAATAGTTATTTAACTAGGGCAAGGACATTTTTGGTATGGCTACAGGGTGGGAGCGAAATGTGCTGGGGGAAGAGCAGAATTCTTCATTTTTTTCCATTTTCCAATATAGACATCCCCATTAGCATATGTATAAACTCCAGATCCATGTTTAAGTCCATTTTACCAACAACCATCGAAAACATCACCGCCTGCCCATCTCTTAATCCCTTTTCCATCCTTTTCCCCTTTTTTCCAATGTCCACTGTGGACATCCCCATTTGTAAATCTACAAACTCCATATCCATGTCTAAGTCCATTTGACCAACAACCATCGAAAACAACACCATTAGCCCATCTCATAATCCCTTTTCCATCATTTCCCCCTTTTTTCCAATGTCCAGTGTGGACATCCCCATTTGCATATCTATAAACTCCATATCCATCTTTAAGTCTATTTGACCAACAACCATCAAAAACATCACCATCAACCCAATTCATAATCCCTTTCCCATCTATTTTCCCATTTTCCCAATTTCCTCTATAAACATCTCCATTTACATATCTATAAACCCCATGTCCATGTTTAAGTCCATTTGACCAACAACCATCGAAAACACAACTATTAACCCACTTCATAATCTCTTTCCCTGTCATTTGTCCATCAACCCAATCGCCCTCATATATTGTTCCATCTGACCATGTGTACTTCCCGTTGCCATGACAAAGTTCACCCTTGAAGTTACCAATGTAGACATCCCCGTTTAAAAATGACTTCTCTTTAAAACTACACTTTACAAGAAATATATAATGAAATAAAAATACTAATAGTAATAATACAAGACTACATGCATGTGTGGGAGGAGTTAAAAGGCAAATGCAAAAAAAAAGAGAATAATGAATTGAACAAAGTATTGTGGTTTCGATGAATAATACCTTTCATCGTCCTCTATGACTTGCAAACTTTCACTGATTGAAATTGAATATATTCAAAAATCAGTTCAAAAAGAAGGAACAATATTATTGAAACTTAAAACTAGGAGGAGGAATGAAAAACACAAGTTAAATTATAAATTCCACAAGAAATATTAAACACTTTAGAAGTTAAGAGCTCAAGAGTATAATCATGCAAACTACGAATAAAAAGTAAGAGCTTAAGAGTTTTTTTTTTTTTTGTTGCGAATTGAAAAACCAGGTTCTGAAATCGACAACACGAACGTTTTAGTGTACTTAATCACTGAATATGCTATAGGATGATTCTAACTAACAGTGATTCATTCTGTTCTGGGAAGAGAGAAAAAAAAGTTAACATAAATATTAGGGTTTATATTTTATTACTTTGCATTAAACCCAAAATATTGACGTTGCTGCTTTCTCCTCCGATTTGAAAACACAATAGCATAACTATAAAGAAATTTGATTAATGTAAAGTAATCAAATTTCAAAGTAAAGTAAACATAATACAAAAGTGAAGTGGTTTACCTGATGCTAGGTTTTTCCAATCTCCTTTCCTCCTCCGATTACCCTTTTAAGTTTTTAACCACTCTCTCTAAACCCTTCTATTTACATTGACAACAATTTAGGCTTAATACTTTAGGAAATAAAAAATTGACACTATTTGCTGTAAAAAAAAATCTCACTATTTATTCACAAAATAATCACATTATTACTAATTAGAGTACATATTCTTTTTTGCACAAGAAATTGTTAATTATATGCACAATAAAAAAGGTCTTTTGTTATTCTAAGTTGATTTTGAAAAAGCATATGATAAAGTGGATTGGGATTTCTTGCGGCTAAATCTTTAAGAGTTTGGATTCCCCCCTCTTATTATTAACCTTATTATGTGTTGCATTATCTCTTTTTCTCTTTCTCTAAAATAGAATGGTGAAAAACTTGATAGCTTTAAACCTAAAAGGGGCTTAAGGCAAGGAGGCCCACTATCTCCTTACTTATTAGTCTTATGCATGAAGAAGTCGTCCCTTATGATTCAAGATCAGGTTATCTGTAATGATTGGAAACCAGTAAAGATCTCCAATGGTATTTGTATACTATGCAAAATCTTTGGCTGCCCAGTGGTATTTGTGATAGTATTGATGATGTTGTTCGTTCCTTTATTTAGGGAAGGAAATCTTTATAGTGGGTTAATTGGAAGACTTTAACTAAACCAAAAACTCATGGGGGTTTAGGTATTCATACTGCCAAACACTAATATCTCTCTACTAGACAAGCATATTTGGGACATTCTGCATCAACCACAAAAGCTTTGGGTCCAAATGTTGACTGATAAATACTTTAGTGATACTCGTATCCTTCACACACAGTTCAAACAAGATGATTCTTGTATTTGGCGTGCTATAGCAAAAGGTGTAGAAACTCTTGGACCGGGGCTCTCTTGTATGATTGGCAAGGGTCGGGTTTCTTTATGGTATGGCAAATGGATTGATGATACCTTTCTTCGTAATGTTGTTCCATTTGTCCATATCAGTGATACCAATCTTCACCTTTGTGATATTGTTGAAAATGGGGTGCGGAACTTCAACATCTTATATACTCAACTTCCTCTATTGTATCAAGATCGGATTCGTAATGTAATACTTGATATAGATACAAATGATAAGCTTATTTTGAGTAGTTCCCCTAATGGTATCTACTCGGCTGGACAAGGTTATATATGGCTGGAACGCTTTTCCAATCAACATAACATGTCCAATACCTATTGGAAGTGGATTTGGCGTCTACGAGTTTCAGAAAATCTTAAGCACTTTTGTTCGTTGATGATGCATGGTAGTCTTCCTACAAATGCTCTCAGAGGCTCGAGACATTACCACTGACACGATGTGTCATATGTGTGGTTTCATTGTTGAAGATGACATACATACTCTTCGTGACTGTCTTATAGCAATGTCTATCTGGGTTTATTTTCTTCCCTTCTTTCCAAACAACCACCTTATGTTTGATTATCATATTTGGTTCAAACATCATGCTATGCTTAACACATGACCTCTTTTCATAGTCACTTGTTGCGAGATATGGAGAAATAGAAACGAAGAGATTTTTTAGTAGGTTAAGAAAGATACTTGGGCTTCAGTTAATAGTATTTTCTCTTGTCACTCTTCCATGATTCAAGTTTTTGGTCACGCAGACAAACATCCTATTCATCGCCAGGTTCGTTAGTATCCCCCCGAAGATGATTATATAAAAGTTAACGTATGATTCCTCTTTTGGTAACCTAGACAATGCATGTTTCGACAACATTTTAAGAAATCACTAGGGGGTTAGATTCAAGGTTTTTCTGGTTATTGTGGTAAAGCGTCTAATTTGTTTGCTGAACTCTCGGGAATTTTACGAGGTCTTCAACTAGCTTGGGACCTTGGTTATCGATCCATTACTTTGGAATCTGATTTTCAAGCGGCTTTAGATTTGATTGTTGATGCCCATCAGAATGAATTTCATCCTCATGCCACTATTATTTCGCTCATTAGAAAACTCTATGCTCTTCCTTGGTTGGTTTCTTTTTCCCACACCTTGAGGGAAGGCAATGAATGTGCCGATTGGATGGCTAAATATGGGGCTGGCAACATTGACACTTTGAAGATATGGATCTCTCCTCCTCCACAACTAGATTCTATCTTGTTCGCCGACTCCTCTAGAGTTTTTAGGCACCGAATTGCTTAGTCTTTTTTTTTTTTTTTTTTATTGTTTTCCTCCTGATAAAAAAGAGTAAATATTCTTTTATAAAAACTTATTTTAATTGACTTTTTTTGAAAGCTTATTTTAATTGACTTTTTTTTAAAGCTTATTTTAGTTGACTTAAATCTTAATTTCCTATTAAAGTTATTTAATTACAAATAATTAAATCAAACTTTTTTTTTTCTCTAATCAAACATCTTTTTATTTTTTGAGGGGCAAAATTCTTTTTGATGGTTCCAATTTTATTTTATTTTTTTAACATATACTACATGAATATATATAAATAAACCAGTTGAACTATGAACAATCGGTTGAACCATAATTTTTCTTTAATTTCTCAAAAATTTAAATACACTATTTTTATTATTATATTAGTCATCCAGTTTTAACGGATAAACCTTAATCCAAAAAATTTATTGGTTCAATCATCCTTCCAACTTTTAAAGCATTGTTCATACCCAAGATCAACATTATCAACAATTAATTTGTGGTTGATTTATAACAAGTTGATCAAGATCTCCTATTTGAGATTGAGTTAACTCCTAATTCTTTTCTTTTTCCTACACTTCTCATATTCATATACAATCTTTCTAACCTTAGGAGGCAATTTAGGAAACATAGCGAAAGAATGAGAAGAAAAAAAGTTCCAATCTCTTTGTACAAATTCAAGATTTTCCACAACCAGATGATTTTTATTGTTGATGTAATTTCAATACCAACCCATCCATATTTATTTAGAAGACTTCTCTTAATATATGAATCATGATGAATATTTTGAAGTTTTAATTCACTGGCAAACGTGAATAAGTGCTAGTGAGTAATAAGATAAACAAAATAAACTGGAACAGGTTAAGATGTTTTGAGAATTAGTAGTGCTAGTGAAATCCAAAAATTGAATCTGCATGACAAAGTTCCACTTGATGTAAAGAAATATAAAAAAGCAGACTCCAAACACAACTGACTGCTAAACTAAACACCTGACTGTGCATCTTCATCTTTCTCATCGTCATGATCTCTGCATAGGAAAAACAAAACATTGGTGAACAGCTGATACGCCAGACTAAAACTTCTTGAGACTATTTATCTCAGTCATAGATGTATAGATAAATGTGTGAAAGTTAACAAATTTTACTTTTCGAAGCTAATAGTTGGTAATCTTACCATCAACTTTGGGCAAGTTTTGGTCCTATCAACCATATGCTCAAACCATCAAAACTTCAGCAGCCTAATAAACTAATTTTTAGGTTTCCAGATTACAACTTTACTGTCCTCACTGCAGATTTCAACAAATACATGGAAAATCTCTACATGTTTTCAACAGAATATCACATCATTTTGATAAGTGTCTATAACTTATAAATAACAGGTTATTATCACAAATCGCAGGTTCATTATTAATTTATCTATAACTTTGTCTTGTGGAGTTCATGTACCTTAATCCCATACTGAAATGATTTTGTCAGTACTTCCAATTTTCCATTTACAACATTAAACACGTACTTACGAAATAAATTATTTCTTATATTAGTTTGACTTGGGAAGCAAGGAAGCAAGTAAACATGAATACACTAAAAAATAATGAGGTATAGAACAGTTGAACGAAAGGTGATAATAATAATAGTAACCATATTGGATACTATATCACTTTTTTATAAAACAATTAAAGATGAAATAACTTACATGATGCTATGTTGAAAATTAAGCTTCAGATAATAATAGATTTGATTCTCTTAAGAAATCTCCATACAAGGCTTGGTATCATGAATTTGTTCCCTGTCCTTTCTCCATCCACCCAATCGCCCTCGTATATTGTTCCATTCCACCATGTGAACTTTCCGTGTCCATGGAAAAGGTTACTCTTGAAGTTTCCGAAGTACACATCCCCATTTGCAAATCTATAAACTCCAGAACCATGTCTAAGTCCATTTGACCAACAACCATTAAAAACATCGCCATTAGCCCAATTCATAATCCCATTTCCATCTCTTTTCCTTTTTTTCCAATTTCCATTATAGACATCGCCATTTGCAGTTTGGTTTAATAGTAGTTTAGGCTCCCTATGTTTTCAGAAGTTGCGATTTTGACCCCTAACTAAATAAAAAGTATTGTTTTTTTATTTTGCAGTTTTGACCCCATGTCAATTTTGACCAAGTCAAAGCTGACGTGAACGCCACGTGTGTTATTTTTTTATTTTTTTAATTATTAAAAAATAAAATATTTTTTAGTTAAAAAAATAAATATTTTTTAAAACAAAATAATTACAAATATGACGTCCACGCATGCATCATGTTGTTAAAATTGGTCTAGGGGCACATGTGTAGTATAATTGTTAGTTCTCCATTTAGCTATTGATTACCATTTATACTACACTACAACGTACATTAAACGTACATGATGATGATGTGACATTTACTTTTAAAATGGCAATCAAGATTATTGCTATTAATTACCGTCCAGTATTCCATAGTTTTCTCTGCCAACTATAGAATGAAAAATCATAACAAACCCTAAAGTTAGCAGGGAATAAAGGAATATAGAATTTTTAGGAAAATATAACATGGGGTCGTTGGTTTGGGGTTGGAACTTGGGTTTTGCCATTTGATGGTGTATGTGTGTGACATTTATTTGTCATTTCAACTAAGCCATGTTGTAATTTGATACTTAATAGTGTATGCGTGATGTTTATTTGTCATTCAACTACG